>NC_090406.1:846704-1146704 GCF_036365525.1 Heterodontus francisci
TGGCTGTGTGGGCAAGGCGGGAGGCCCTTTTCCTCAGCGATGGTAAGAACTGTCTCTCCTGCCTGATCAGGCAAGCCTGGGTGGAGGTGGCAGAGGGGGTTAGTAGCCATGGGGCCATTCGCCGGGACTCGGTGGAGTGCCGCAAGAGGGTGAACAATCTCTTGCACTCCGCAAAAGTAAGTGGCACTTTGTTTCATGGCTCCACTGAACCTGGGTGTCCCCACACTCAGTGGCACATGTGTGCCACTGTCATGCAAAGACAGGGAGGTCAGGCAGGGAGGAATGACATGACATGAATGGATGTAAGTATGAAAGAACTCACCTTGTCTGCTGCTCAGAGCCTGGCACCTAAATGACAGATTCACTCAGTAGTGCAGACTGAGCCTTCCCCACCTTTGGGCCAGCACCCCTCTTATGACATGTATCGTGTTGTTGCTTTGCAATGCTCAATATCTGCCTCCTTTCTCCTCCAGGCAAAGAGGATCCACAATGCTCAGGAGGCAAACAAGACTGCTAGAGGAGTGCCTGTGTTACAGCACGACTGCTCAAGACAAAGCCCCCAATCAAAATATATGATTCTGATTGCGGTGGGAGCAACGCACTACACTGTCAATTCAGTCCCGTCACTCCACAGGTCGCATAACATATCACTCTAAGCTTTCCCGAATCTAAGAAAGGCACAGCCAAGTTGAATAATCGATTAAACCCCGAATGAGGTGAACCAAACCAGGTATCTTTAGATATTAACAAATTAGCTGTTATTAGAAAAACTAAAAAATCTTAAACACTTCTCAGATAAACCAATATTTAAAAATAGAAACAACAGTAAAGTCCTTGCAGATTTATACTTCCTGATGAACTGTTCTCTGATTCAGAGTCCACTCGCAATCCTCCAGGGTCCGTTGAGGAAAGGAAAACTGTTCTTCATCGATAGGCTATTCAGTAATTCAGTTCAATATCTGAAACTTCAAACTCCTTTCCAGTGATGACCACAGCAGATCAACAACTTGCAAACACTTTCAAAAAAAAAATCAATCTGGCTTAACTTTAGAATTTTGAGAGGTAAAAATAATTGTCTAATCACTTCCTTCAGTTTCAATTGAATGAGAGATCTCTCTTTCAGTTCATGCAGGCCCAGCTGTGTCTGTGTCTGAGTCATAGAGTTAGACAGCACAGAAACAGGCCCTTTGGCCCATCGTGTCTGTGCTGGCCATCAAGCACCTATCTATTCTAATCCCATTTTCCAGCACTTGGCCCGTAGCCTTATATGCTATGGCATTTCAAGTGCTCATCTAAATACTTGTTAAATGTTGTGGGGGTTCCTGCCTCTACCACCTCTTCAGGCACTGTGTTCCAGATTCCAACCACCCTCTGGGTGAAAACATATTTCCTCAAATCCCCTCTAAACCTCCTGCCCCTTACCTTAAATCTATGCCCCCTGTTTATTGACCCCTCTGCTAAGGAAAAAGTTTCTTCCTATCTATCCTATCAATGCCCCTCATAATTTTGTATACCTTAATCATGTCCCCCCTCAGCCTTCTCTGCTCCAAGGAAAACAACCCTAGCCTTTTCAGTCTCTCTTCATAGCTGAAATGCTCCAGCCCAGACAACATCCTGGTGAATCTCCTCTGCACCCTCTCCAGTGCAATCACATCCTTCCTATAGTGTGGTGCCCAGAACTGTACACAGTACTCCAGCTGTGGCCTAACTAGCATTTTATACAGCTCCATCATAACCTCCCTGCTCTTATATTTTATGCCTCGGCTAATAAAGGCAAGTATCCCATATGCCTTCCTAACCACCTTATCTACCTGTGCTGCTGCCTTCAGTGATCTATGGACAAGTACACCAAGGTCCCTCTGACCCTCTACTTCCTAAGGTCCTACCATCCATTTTATATTCCCTTGCCTTGTTAGTCCTCCAAAATGCTTCCAATCGCAGAAACAACCCTCGACCATCACCCTCTGCCTCCTGCCACTAAGCCAATTTTGGATCCAATTTGCCAAATTGCCATGATCTTAACCAATCTCCCATGCAGGACCTTATCAAAAGTCTTACTGAAGTCCATGTAGACTACATCAACTGCTTTACCCTCATCAACACATCTAGTCACCTCCTCGAAAAATTCAATCAAGTTTGTTAGACATGATCTCCCCCTGACAAAACCATGCTAACTTTCCTTGATTAATCCTGCCTCTCCAAGTGGAGATTAATCCTGCCCCTCAGAATTTTTTCCAATAGTTTCCCTACTACTGATGTTAGACTCACTGGCCTGTAATTACCTGGTTTATCCCCGCTACCCTTCTTAAACAATGGTACCACATTCGCTGTCCTCCAGTCCTCTGGCACCTCTCCTGTGGCCAGAGGGGATTTGAAAATTTGTGTCAGAGCCCATGCAATCTCCTCCCTTGTCTCACATAACAGCCTGGGATACATTTCATCTGGGCCTGGGGATTTATCCACTTTTAAGACCGCTAAAACAGCTAACACTTCTTCCCTTTCAATGCTAATTTGTTTGAGTATATCACAATCCCCCTCTCTGATCTCTGCACCTTCAACGTCCCTCTCAACTGTCTCTGCAAAAACCAGTTTTCAAAAGTCAATCACAACATTGTATGTCCTGTTGTCAGTTTCTGAATGGTTGTATCCAGGGCAACCAAGATGCACCTTTACTCGGTATCTCCTGAAGCTTGCTGCCCTAAAGCAGTACTGATGATTTGCTGTCTTAAAGACACACCCCATATTTTCTGGAAAAAACAACAGGATAATGATGTACATCCACTGACACAGGCTGAGCAGGAGGCCTTGGAACTGGCGAGATCCATGTGGACCGTTCCATTGGTGACATGAGCTCGGGGTCCAGGGTGAACAGACAGCCATTTGATATATGCAATGATCATTGTGAAAATCTTATCGTTTGAGACAATGCTGTCAGAATCATTACATGTGCACCATGGAGTCTGACAGTGCGCTCTTCACATTGTCACCTGCAAGTCAATGCTCCGAATCCAACCTGGGGCCCAGGACTCCTCCTGCATCTCTGATGAAGCCTCCGAGGAAGCAGTGTCCCATGACACACCCGCAACTTCCACCAGCGCAGATACAGTCACCTTGGTGGGAATCCGACCAACCTGAGAGTCTGGATCACAAGCTGGTGAGAGCACTGCACACGCACCTGAGCAGCTGACTGAGGCGGAGAAAGCTGATGCCCCGACTTGAAGCCCATGGACAGCAGAGCCTCCCAGTCCTTCCTGTCATCTATCACAGAGGTCTTAGATGACAGGATGAGGGAGAGACTGGACAAGTCACTAACTCTGGACGAGCTGACAAAGGCCGTCGAGTCCTTCGAGATGAGTAAAACTCCCGGAAGCGACGGCTTACCGGTTGAGTTGTACTCGGCCCTGTGGGACTGGGTCGGCCCGGACCTGCTGGAAGTATACGAGAGTATGCTCCTGGCCGGCAGCATGTCAGAATCCATGAGGAAAGACATCATCACCCTCATCAACAAGCGGAAGGGGGAGAGGGCAGAAATCAGAAATTGGCGGCCCATCTCACTGCTTAATGTTGATTACAAGATTCTGTCCAAAGTCATAGCCAGTCGAGTCAAGTGTACTCTGGAGTTGATGATTCACCCCGATCAGACCTGTACTGTACCCGGCAGGAAGATCTCTGATAGTCTCGCGCTACTCAGGGATACGATCGCCTACGTACGGGACAGGAGGGTGGACACCTGCCTCATCAGCCTGGACCAGGAGAAGGCTTTTAACAGGATATCGCATGCCTACATGATGGACATGCTTTCCAAAATGGGGTTTGGGGAGGGAATCTGCAATTGGATCAAACTGCTCTACACAAACATCAGTAGCACAGTCTCAATCAACGGGTGGGAATCGGAAAGTTTCCCGATCAAATCTGGAGTCAGACAGGGCTGTCCTCTCTCCCCGGTCTTGTTTGTTTGCTGTATTGAACCCTTTGCTGAGTCTATTAGGAAGGATGTGAGCATAAGAGGGGTGACAATCCCAGGCAGCGGAGGCACTCAGGTCAAAACCTCCCTGTACATGGATGACGTCGCTGTCTTCTGCTCGGATCCACTGTCCGTGCGCAGACTGATGAGCATCTGCGACCAGTTCGAACTGGCCTCGGGAGCCAAAGTTCACCACGGCAAGAGCGAGGCCATGTTCTTTGGGAACTGGGCCGACCAATCCCTTTTCCCCTTCACCGTCAGGTCAGATTACCTGAAGGTGCTGGGGATATGGTTCGGAAGGGCCGGGGCATGCACCAAAACCTGGGAGGAGCGAGTAGCCAGGGTACAACACAAGCTGAGCATGTGGGAGCAGCGATCTCTCTCTATTGTGGGTAAGAATCTGGTCATCAGGTGCGAGGCGCTCATGTTGTTGCTGTACGTGGCGCATGTCTGGCCCATACCCCACTCCTGCGCTGTGGCGGTCATCCGAGCCATTTTCCGCTTCATCTGGGGATCTAAAATGGACCAGGTCCGGAGGGATACGATGTTCAAACCTCTGGATAAGGGCGTAAAAAATGTACCCAACGTGGCCCTCATCCTGATGACTACCTTCGTGTGCGGCTGCATCAAGCTGTGTGTAGACCTCCAGTACACAAACTCCAAGTGTCACTATGTGCTGAGGTTCTATCTGTCCCCGGTGTTGCGAAGGATGGGCCTGGTCACATTGCCGCGGAACGCTCCATCCAGTTGGACTGTGCCCTACCACCTATCCTTTGTGGAAAAGTTTGTGCAGAAAAACACCTTTGACCACTGATCCATCAGGCAGTGGTCTGCACAGAATGCCCTCAATGCCCTACGGGAAAAGGAGACGGTGGATCCTGTTGGATGGTTCCCCGAGCAGACCACCAAAGTCATTTGGCGGAATGCCTCATCACCAGAACTTTCAAACAAGCACAAAATTTAGCTTGGCTGGTGGTGAGAAGAGCCCTCCCCGTCAGATCCTTCCTGCACGCCCGAAGTCTCGCCCCCTTCACACAATGCCCTCGCGGTGGCTGTGGTGGGGAAGAGACGGTTGCCCACTTCCTACTGGAATGTGTCTTTGCAAAGCAGGTGTGGAAAGAGATGCAGTGGTTTTTGTCGAGGTTCATCCCAAGCAGCTCGGTAACACAGGAGTGCGTGCTCTACGCACTGTTGCAGACTGGCACATTCCAAGGTCCAGGACTACGTGCTGAGGGACGCACTAAAGCTTGGGGCAGCCGCAGCAAAGGCTCAACGGGGAAAGACCACAGTGTAAGGTCCCCCCACCAAGCTGAACTGAGGGGCTGGATCCATGGAAAACCCCTCGAACTGTATTGGGAAAATTTTCGTTTGCTGTAAAATGTAAAAATGTATCTGGCACGACAAATGAAATGGAAGGGTTGTGAGGCAATTCATGATTGTATTGAAGGAAACTGATCTCCTTTGCACTGTTTGTAATTTTTGACTTGATGCTGTTTGAAACTGTTTTGTCATGTATTTTTTACAGATTTTTATGAATGAAGTATATTTTAGAAATAAAAAAACAGCTGATGCCCCTGACAGTCAGAGGACTCTGGGTGGCCAGGCCCATGCTGAGCCCTCGGCTACTGATGACTCTCTGTTGTCGACAGCAAATGGCATGCTGGAGCTGCAGCAGCAGTCGTGGCAACATCTGCTGGAGATGCCAGAGGCCATGTGCATCCTCGAGTGGATGATGGGGGAATCCATCCAGGCCATGACAGCTGCCAAGAACCAGGCATTTGAGCACATGGCTTCATCGATGGAGAGGATGGCGGCCCTCTTGGTGGAGCACATTCCATTAATATGTGCTGACCTGCAATCACTCACCAAGGCCATCAGATCCAGTCAGTAGTGGAAAGGCGAGAGAGGGACCAGGGGCATGGAGACTGTCCCTGCCCCTGATCCTTCCCAGGAGAGCAGAGGGGTTCAAATGAGCCCGGAGCTGGAGGAGGCAAACCTGTGTGCCAGTTGAGGCCAATACATTGTATGTTTTCAAGGAGTTAGATATAGCTCTTGGGTCTAAAGGGATCAAAGGATATGGGGTGAATACAGGAACAGGTTACTGAGTTGGATGATCAGCCATGATCATAATGAATGGCGGAGCAGGCTCGAAGGGCTGAATGGCCTACTCCTGCTCCTATTTTCTATATTTCTATATCTGGGGTCCCCCCTCAAGTGCGATTCCAATGTGACCATCGGCCCCTCCACCCCCCTCCACCAGTGAGCCAAACTCCAGCAGCCACAAGGTCTGTGGCGAGTCCTGCAATGATGCAGGTTCCCCCAACCAGCCAGGGCCCTCCAGGCCTCATGTACACAGAGGACAACTGCCAAAGTCATCCACAGCCAAAGGACAATCTGACCAACAGCCTTCCTCCAGTCAAGCTTCAAGCGCAGAGCTGGCACCACAAAGGAGTACCCACAAATGATTCAAAAATAACACCGTGACACAAATGGGTCAGCACGGGTGACACAACACTGTAAAAAGTTACATCATTAAATGTTCTTCACTAACGTGTGTCGTTTTTACTGTGTGAATGACGTGTGCCAGCATGTACCGATTGTGTCTCCTCGCATTACATCATTGGCCTTTCAGAACTGTATGGAATAACATCATTGCCATGCCAGTATTACTCATGTGTCTCCACAGATGCAGTAACATGGACAATGGCTCAGTCTGCTGCTGCCAGTAATGGTGGACACAAAGATGTTGCAGATGCGGACTGCTGCACAACAGGTGAACGAAGGGGCTGTGTGGCTTGCAGAGCCCATGGTGATCTTTATGGTGTGGAGAACCGTTGATCAATAAGGCATTGTCGTGCATTCCTTGCTCGCTGCACACCCTGCATGCGCCACCTGGATGCTCTCTGTCCTCCTATGCAGCTTTCCTGCTGCGAGACCTCTGTGTCCTCATTGTCCGATGCTGTCTTCTGCTCACATCTCTCCTCATCCTGCAAGGTATCTTTCCTATTGAGTGCATAGTTGTGCAGAGCACAGCAAATAGCAACTATACGAGCTACCCGTTCCAGGTCATAATGCAGGGCACCACCCGATCTATCCAGGCAGTGGAAGCGCGTTTTCAGCATGCTGATCAGCTGCTCAATGGTGGTTCTTGTCGTGCTGTGGCTGGGGTTGTATCTCTCCTGTGCATCACTGTGGGGTTTCTCTCCGGCGTCAGTAGCCATGTCTGCAAGGGATAGTCTTTGTCTCCAAGAAGCCACCACTTGATGTGGGCAGTTCATTGAACAGCAACGGCACCTGGCACTGGTGCAGGATAAAAGCATCATGGCAGCTGCCTGGAAAGCAGGCACATATTTGCATAAAGCGCTTATGGTGATCACATACTAGCTGTACGAGTGGAAGCACTTTCGGTTTAGGTATGCTGCTGGTCACCCGGCAGGAGCCTTGATGGCCACATGGCTGTAGTCTATGACCCCTTGAACCTGTGGGAATCCCGCAATGGAGCCAGATCTGATGGCTCTCTGGTACAGGGTGTCAGTGACCTCCCTGATGCAGTGGTGCACTGCTGACTCTGTCACCCCACATAGGTCACCGGTGGATCCCTGAAATGGTGTAGAGACGTAGAAGTTAAGAGCCGCTGTCACTTTGAGGGCCACAGGCCTAGGATGTCCCCCGAAGCCCATTGGCTGCAGGTCATCGTTGAGCAGGGCACAGGGATGTGTCACCGCCTCTTTCGACATCTGCAGTCGCCTCTGACATTCGCGCTCTGACATCTGCAGGTATGTCATGCAGGACATGTAGATACGCGGTGTTCTATAGTGGCGAGGTCTCCATGGGGGCTGCTGTTGCTCACGACTGGGAGCTTCCACGTGGGCTGCACCTGCCTCTTGGTTCTGCCTGCAGTGCATACGGCTCTTCATGACCAGTGGATCAATGAATACAGGGTGGACCAACCCCATCTCCAAGTTGCATTTAAACTCGGTTCCTTCACTACTTCAAAGGCACCTAACAGGCCAAAGAATGATGTTGATTGGTACGTCTGGTGCTTTCATAAATCAACTATGTGGCGTGGCATGGCATTGCCCATCTTAGCTTCCACTAAGAGTGGCACAGCATGACCACTTTCAGATTGTAGCATATGCATTGATTGGCCCAGCAGCCTATCATTTCTGGGACCCTCCCCACACTGGAGTGACATTGTTCCTTCACTCCCACAAACATTCAATGGCGCAGAGTGCCCCACTTTACGGAGGGAGGGTACGTGGTGCCCCCCTTCATGGCTGCAGAGTTGTTCTCCTGGTAATACCATCCCCCTCCCACCTCCCTAAACCACTGCAGAGTTGAGATCTGTCTCACAACACTAACCTTCACAGGCTCTGAGCGCTGCAATTTCTGTCTCGCCGGTTTTTATCAGTCACGAACAGGAATGCATGTAAGAGACACCCGTTCACCTGAATTTTCAAAAGTGTTTCACAAGTGGCAGTGGGATACATAATGCGGCAAGATTAGTAGAGTTTTGCATTTTGCATATTTAATTTGGGCTGCCGTCACCAAGCGGCGGGGGTGGGGGGCGGGGGTGTGGGTGGGTGGGGGGGGTGTGGGTGGGTGGGGGGGGGGGTGGGTGGGTGGGGGGGGGGGGTGTTGCCGCCATGAGGCCTCGCAGCTGCCAGCAATTTGGAGCCGGGCCATCACAGCATTGCGAAGCATGGCGGGCCTTTCCTGGGGGCATTTTCTATTTTCTGCCCTCCCAACTCCCCCGCCACAACCCCCGACGTCAGGGGGTCTGTAAAATTCAGCCCTTTACTTTCTTACCTATCTTCGTGTCATCAGCATATCTTACATATAGCTACCATACATTCGGTCCCTTCATCCAAATCACTGATATAAGTTGTAAATAGTTAGTGCCCCAGCACTGATGCCTGTGCCACTCCACTCGTTACATCTTGCCAACCAAAAATGCCCCATTTATCCCTACTCTCTGTTTCCTGTTAGCTAACCAATCTTCTATCCATGACAATATGTTACTCCCTATACCATGAGCTTTTATATTTTGCAATAACCTTTGATCTGGCACCTTGTCAAATGTCCCATGGAACTGATTTCTTCCTAACTCGACTCTACTTTTTCTTTTCTTTTCCAGTCGCTTTCCACCTTCTTCTACAGCTCTCTATCACTTTACGTTTCCAGTTTCCTGGCTCTAACCAGTTGCTTTTCTTCCAATCTCTCTGCACCTTTATCACCCACTGGAGCTCTCCGCTTCTTCCTTGAATGAAGACCCAAACAGTCCCCATCCACCACCACCCTCCCCTGCCTGGCTGAACTTGTTCTCACGTTGAACAACTTAGGCTTTGACTCCACTCACTTCCTCCAAATAAAAGGTTTTGCTATGTGTACCCATATGGCTGCATTTCCGTGCGATAGGTGGAACATACTTTGTTCCAGTCCTATTCAGGCGCCCCTGTTCACTTGCCAGAAAGGTACAGCGATAATCATGGGGGATTTTAATCTACATATATAGACTGGAACAATCAGATGGGCAAAGATAGCCTAGATGAGGAGTTAATAGAATGTTTACGGGGTACCTTCTGAGAACAGTACATTCTGGAGCCAACCAGAGAGCAGGCTATATTAGACCTGGTATTGTGCAACAAGATAGGATTAATTAATGGCTATAGAGGGAGTGCAGCGAAGGTTTACCAGACTGATTCCTGGGATGGCAGGACTGACGTATGAGGCGAGATTGAGTCGGTAAGGATTATATTCACTGGAGTTCAGAAGTGTGAGGGGGGATCTCATAGAAATCTATAAAATTCTAACAGAACTTGACAGGGTAGATGCAGGAAGGATGTTCCCGTTGGTGGGGGAGTCCAGAACCAGGGGTCATAGTCTAAGGATACGGGGTAAACCTTTCAGGACTGAGATGAGGAGAAATTTCTTCACCCAGAGAGTGGTGAGCCTGTGGAATTCGCTACCACAGAAAGCAGTTGAGGCTAAAACATTGTATGTTTTCAAAAAGGAATTAGATAGAGCTGTTGGGACGAAAGGGATCAAAGGATATGGGGCTAAAGCGGGAACAGGTTACTGAGTTGGATGATCAGCCATGATCATAATGAATGGCGGAGTAGGCTTGAAGGGCCGGATAGCCTACTGCTGCTCTTATTTTCTATGTTTCTATGGCCTTATAGTGAAGGTCCCCTAGGCAGCAGTGATCATAATATGTTGGAATTTTACATTCAGTTTGAGGGAGAGAATAGTGGGTCTATGACTAGTATTTTAAACTTAAATAAGGGAAATTATGAGGGCATGAAATTCGAGCTAGCCAAAGTGAACTGGCAAAATAGATTAAGGGATAGGCCAATAGAGATGCGGTGGCAGACATTTAAGGGGATATTTCAGAATACACAGAATAGATGCATTCCAACATAGTAACATAGGAACAGGAGTAGGCCATTCAGCCCATCGAGCCTACTACACCATTCAATACGATCATGGCTGATCATCCACTTCAATGCCTTTTTCCCACACTATCCCCATATCCCTTTATGTCATTGGTATTTAGAAACCTGTCAATCTCTACTTTAAATATACTCAATGACTGAGCTACCACAGCCCTCTGGGGTAGAAAATTCCAAAAATTCACAACCTCTGAGTAAAGAACTTTCTCCTCATCTCTGCCCTAAGTGGCTTCCCCCTTATTTTGAAATTGTGTCCCCTGGTTCTAGACTCCCCAATCAGGGGAAACATCTTAGCTGCATCTACCCTGTCTATCCCTTTAAGTATTTTGTAGGTTTCAATGAGATCACCTCTCATTCTTCGAAACGCTAGAGAATACAGGCCCAGTTTCAACAATCTCTCTTCATAGGACAGACCCACCATCCTGGGATCAAGTCTGGTGAACCTTTGTTGCACTTCCTCTATGGCAATAATATCCTTCCTAAGGTAAGGGGACCAAAACTGCACACAGTACTCCAGGTGCAGTCTAACCAAGGTTCTATGCAGCTGAAGCAAGACTTCACTACTCCTGTACTCAAATCCTCTTGCAATAAAGGCTAACATACCATTAGCCTTCTTAATTGCTTGCTGCACCTGCTTGTTAGCTTTCCGTGATATATTGACAAGAACACCCAGGTTCCTTTGTACATCGACACTTTCTAATCTCTTACCATTTAAGAAATACTCTGCACATCTATTCCTCCTACCAAAGTGGATAACCTCACATTTTTCCACATTATATTCCATCTGCCACGTTCTTGCCCACTCACTAAGTCTCTCCAAATCCCTTTGAAGCCGTTTGCATCTTCCTCACAACACACATTCCACCTACTTTTGTGTCATCTGTGAACTTGGAAATACTACATTTGGACCCCACATCCAAATCATTGATATATATTGTGAACAGTTGGGGCCCAAGCAATGACCCCTGTGGTACCCCACTAGTCACAGCCAGCCAACGCGAAAATGACCCGTTTATTCCTACTCTCTGTTTTCTGCCTGTTAACCAATCCTTAATCCATGCCAGTATATTACCTCCTATCCCATGTGCTTTAATTTTGCTAACCAACCTCCTGTGGGGGACTTTATCAAAAGCCTTCTGAAAATCCAAGTATACCACGTCCACTGACTCCCCTTTATCAATTCTGTTAGTAACATCCCCAAAAAACTCCAATAGGTTCGTCAAACATGATTTTCCATTCATAAATCCATGTTGACTCTGCCCAATCAGATCATTATTATCCAAGTGTCCATTTATCACATCCTTTAGAATAGATTCTAGCATTTTTCCTACTCCTGATGTAAGGTTAACAGGTCTGTAATTCCCTGTTTTCTCTCTCCCTCCCTTCTTGACATTTGCAACCTTCCAATCTGCAGGAACCACTCCAGAATCTGTAGAATTTTGGAAGATGATCACCAATGCATCCACTATCTCCATAGCTATCTCTTTCAACACTCTGGGATGTAGAATATCAGGTCTCGGGGACTTATCAACTTTCAGCCCCATTAAATTTTCTTATACAACCTTCTTACTAATACTAATTTCCTTCAATTCCTCATTCTCCCTAATTCATTGGATCTCTAATTCTGGGAGATTTCTTGTATCTTCCTCAGTGAAGACAGACACAAAGTAATCATTTAGCTTCTCTGCCATTTCTCTATTCCCCATTATAAATTCTCCTGACTCTGCCTGTAATGGACCCATATTTGTCTAAGCCAAACGTTTCCTTTTTACATACCTGCAGAATCTTTTACAGTCCATTTTCATGTTTTTTGCTAGTTTACATTCATATTCTACTCTCTCTTTATCAGTTTCTTGGTCCTCCTTTGCTGTATTCTAAAATCCTTCCAGTCCTCAGGTTTACTACTATTTCTGGCAACTTTATAGGCCTTTTCTTTTAATCTTATACAATCCTTAACTTCCTTTGTTATCCACAGTTGACTGCCTTTACTTTTGGGGTTTTTGTGTCTTGAAGGAATGTATAGTTGCTGTAAACTATGTAATATTTCTTTAAAGACTATCCATTGCCTATGTACTGTCATACCTTTTAATGTATTTTCCCAATCCGCCTCAGCCAATTTGCCCCTCATACCTTCATAAATAACACCCTGGCTTCAGATTGAACTACCTCACTTTCAAACACAATGTAAAATGCTTTCATATTATGGTCACTCATCCCTCAAGGTTCTTTTACAACCAGATTATTAATTAGCTCTTTCTCATTACATAATATTAGATCTAAAATAGCCTGTTCTCTGGTCGGTTCTTCAACATACTGCTCCAGAAAACCATCCCTAACACACTCCAGAAACTCATCCTCCACAGCATTAGTGTTCATTAGGTTTACCCAGTCCATATGCAGATTGAAATCACCCATGATTACTGTATTACCCATGCCACATGCTTCTCTAATCTCCTGATTAATACCATGCCCCACACCACCACTACTGTTTGGTGGCCTATAAACAATTCCTGCCAATGTTTGCTGCCTCTTGCTGTTTCTTAGCTCCACCCAAACAGATTCCACATTTTGTTCTTCCGATCTGAGATCCTCCCTTACTGATGTACTGATCCCATCCCTTATTATCAGCACAACACCACCTCCTTTCCCTTTTTGCCTGTCCTTCCGAAATGTCGAATATCCTTGAATATTGAGTTCCCAGTCTTGGTCACCCTGTAGTCACGTTTCCGTTATTTGGGCCTTTAAATCATCTATCTTGTTGTGACTGCTGTGTGCATTCAGATAGAGAGCCCTTAACCTCGTCTTCTTGACATTATTCTGCATTCTCAGCCAAGTTGATGTTCGCCTTTGCTTCACCTGTCTCCTAATGTCACTTGCTACTTTTCTATCTCCTGTTACCAGCTTTACTTTCTTCCAATTTGAGCTACCCCTCAGGTTCCCATCCCCCTGACAAGCTAGTTTAAACCCTCACCAACAGCACGAGCAAAGCTACCTGTGAGGATGTTAATTCCGGTCCTGTTAAGGTGTAGCCCATCCATCTTGTACAGGTCCTACCTGCCCCAGAACTGGTCCCAATGCCTCAGAAATCTGATGCCCTCCCTCCTACACCACTTCTCCAGCCACATGTTCAATCGATCAATCCTCCTATTCCTATACTCACCAGCATGTGGCACTGGGAGTAATCCTGAGATTACTGCTTTGGAGGTCCTGCTTTTTAATTTCCTTCCTAACTCCCGAAAATCTGCTTTCAGGACCTTATCCGTCTTCCTACCTATGTCATTGGTACCAATGTGGACCATGAACTCTGTCTGTTCACCCTCCCCCACAAGGATGGCCTGCAGCCGCTCCATAACATCCTTGACCCTGGCACCAGGGAGGCAACACACCATCCTGGAGTCACGTTTACTGCCACAGAAACGCCTGTCTGATCCCCTGACTATCGAATCCTTTATCACTATTGCTCTTCCACTCTTCTTCTTCCCTTCCTATGCAGCTGAGCCACCCGTGGTGCCCAGCCTTTGCTCTGGCTGCACTCCCCCGAGGAACCATTGATCTCACCGGTATCCAAAATGGAAAACAAGAAAGAAAAATTCCAAGGGGAGGACTCAGCATCTGTGATTAACTAAAAAAGGTGAAGATAATATCAAATTAAAGAAAAAGCACATAATGGCACAAAGATGGGTGGCAGCTAGATGATTGGACAGAATATAAAGAGCAGCAAAGAATGACTAAAAGATTAATAGGAGGAAGAAATTAGAGTACAAGAGAAAGCTGGCTATAAATATAAAGACAGATAGTAAGAGTTTCTCTAGATATTTAAAAAAAGAAAAAAGTTAACAAAGTCACTGTTGGTCCTATAGAAAGTGAGTCTGGGGAATTAGTAAGGGAAAGTAAGGTGATGGCAGATAAATTGAACAGATATTTTGCATCATAAATAAAAACAAGAAATGCTGGAAATACTCAGCAGGTCTGGCAGCATTTGTGGAGAGAGAAACAGAGTTAACGTTTCAGGTCAGTGACCCTTCATCAGGCATTTTGCATCAGTCTTCACTATAGAGGATACAAGTAACATCCCAGTATCAGCTGTAAGTCAGGAAATAGAAAGGAGGGAGGAACTCAAGAAAATTACAATCACCAGGGAAGTGGTACTGAGCAAATTGTTGGATCTGCAGGCTGACAAGTCCCCGGGTCCTGATGGACTTCATCCTAGGGTGTTAAAAGAAGTGGCTAGTGAGATAGTTGATGCGTTGGTTTTAATTTTCCAAAATTCCCCAGATTTGGGGAAGGTTCCATCAGATTGGAAAATAGCGAATGTAACTCCTTTATTCAAAAAGGGAGTGAGACAGAAAGCAGGAAACTACAGGCCAGTTAGCTTAGCATCTGTCATAGGGAAAATGTTAGAAGCTATTATTGAAGACGTTTTAGCAGGGCATTTAGAAAAATTCAAGGTAATCAGGCGGAGTCAATGTGGTTTATGAAAGGGAAATCATGTTTAACCAATTTATTGGAGTTCTTTGAAGAAGTACCATGTGCTGTTGGATAAAGCGGAACTCGTAGATATACTGTATTTGGATTTCCAGAAGGCATTTGATAAGATGCCACATCAAAGGTTATTGCAGAAAATAAAAGCTCATGGTGTAGTGGGTAACATATTGGCATGGATAGAAGATTGGATAGATAACAAGAAACAGAGTTGCACAAATGGGTCATTTTCTGGTTGGCAAGATGTAACGAGTGGTGTGCCACAGGGATCTGTGCTGGGGCCTCAACTTCTCAAATTTATTAAAATGACTTGGATGAAGGGACTGAAGGTATGGTTGCTAAATTTGCAAATGACACAAAAATAGGTCAGAAAGTAAGTTGTGAAGAGGACATAAGGAGGCTACAAAGGGATATAGATAGGTTAAGTGAGTGGGCAAAGATCTGGCAAATAGAGCGTAATGCAGGAAAATGTGAAATTGTCCATTTTGGCAGGAAGAATAAAAAAGAAGCATATTATCTAAATGGTGAGAGATTGCAGAGCTCGGAGATGCAGAGGGATCTGGGTGTCCTAGTGCATGGATCACAAAAAGTCAGTATGCAGGTACAGCACATAATTAGGAAAACTAATAGAATGTTATCATTTATTGTGAGGGGAATTGAATACAAAAGTACGGAGGTTATGCTTCAGTTATACAGGGCATTGGTGAGACCACATCTGGAGTACTGTGTACAGTATTGGTCTCCTTATTTAAGGAAGGATGTAAATGCGTTGGAAGGAGTTCAGAGAAGGTTTACTAGACTAATACCTGGAATGGGCGGGTTGTCTTATGAGGAAAGGTTGGACAGGCTAGGCTTGTATCCACTGGAATTTAGAAGAGTAAGAGGCGACTTGATTGAAACATATAAGATCCTGAGGGGTCTTGACAGGGTGGATGTGGAAAGGATGTTTCCCCTTGTGGGAGAATCTCAAACTAGGGGTCACTATTTAAAAATAAGGGGTCGCCAATTTAAGACAGAGATGAGAAGACATTTTTCTCTCAGAGGGTCATGAGTCTTTGGAATTCTCTTCCACAAAAGGTGGTGGAAGTAGTCTTTGAATATTTTTAAGGCAGAGGTAGATAGATTCTTGATAAGCAAGGGGGTGAAAGGTTATTGTGGGTAGACGGGAATGTGGAGTTGAGGTTGCAATCAGATCAGCCATGATCTTGTTGAATGGCGGAGCAGGTTCGAGGGACCAAGTGGCCTACTCCTGCTCCTAATTCATATGTTTGTACGTCCACCTCTTTCTCAGGTACATTGAGGACTGGATCAGTGGAACCTCCTGCTCTTGCCCTAAACTGGAAAATTTCATCGACTTTACTTTCAATTTCCATCTTTCTCTCACCTTCACATGGTCCATCTCAGACTCTTCCCTTCCTTCCTCGATCTCTCTGTCTCCATTTCTGGGGATAGCCTATCATCCAATATTCACTATAAGCCCACGGACTTCCATAGCTACCTGGACTACACTTCCTCACATGCTACTTCCTGTAATGAATCCATTCTATTCTCTCCATTTCTCCGTCTCCGTCACATCTATTCTGATGATGCAACCTTCCACACCTATCATACCATAGATCTTCCTTTTTCTTCAACTGAGGATTTCCCCTGAGTGTGGTTGACAGGGCCCTCGACCCCATGTCTGTTCCATTTCCTGCACTTCTGCTCTCACCCCTTCCCCTCCCTCCCAAAACCACGATAGGGTTCCCCTTGTCCTTCCTCCCCACCAGCCTCTGTATTCAACGGATCATCCTCCACCATTTCTGCCACCTCCAGCATGATGCCACCATCAAACACACATTCCCCTTCCCTCTCCTTTCAGTATTCTGAAGGGACTGTTCCCTCTGCGATACCCTGGTCCGCTCCCCAGAAACCTCTAACATCGCTTTACATAAGAACATATGAAATAGGAGAAGGTGTAGACCATTCGACCCCTCGAGCCTGCTCCACCATTAATATGATCATGGCTGATCTTCTACCTCAATTCCACTTTCCCGCCCGCTCCCCATATCCCTTAATTCCTGAGAGATCAAAATCTATTGATCTCAGTCTTGAATCTACTCAGTGATGGAGCACCTGCAACTCTTGAGGATAGACAATTCCATAGATTGACAACCCTCTGAGTGAATACATTTCTCTTAAATAATCAACCCCTTATCCTGAGACTGTGCTCCTGTGTTCTAGATTCCCCAGCCAAGGGAAACAATCTCTCAGTACCTACCCTATTCAGCCCCTTCAGAATCTTGTATGTTTCAATGAAATCACCTCTTACTCCTCTAAATTCCAGAGAGTTTAGACCCAATTTACTCAGCCTCTCATCATAGGACAACCCTCTCATCCCAGGGACCAAGCTAGTGAAACGTCACTGTGCCACCTCCAAGGCAATCATATCCTTCCTTAGATAGGGCGGCACAGTGGCGCAGTGGTTAGCACCGCAGCCTCACAGCTCCAGGGACCCGGGTTCGATTCCAGGTACTGCCTGTGTGGAGTTTGCAAGTTCTCCCTGTGTCTGCGTGGGTTTTCTCCGGGTGCTCTGGTTTCCTCCCACAAGCCAAAAGACTTGCAGGTTGATAGGTAAATTGGCCATTATAAATTGTCACTAGTGTAGGTAGGTGGTGGGGAAAATATAGGGACAGGTGGGGATGTTTGGTAGGAATAAGGGATTAGCGTAGGATTAGTATAAATGGGTGGTTGATGTTCGGCACAGACTCGGTGGGCCGAAGGGCCTGTTTCAGTGCTGTATCTCTAATCTAATCTAATCTATATGGAGACCAAAACTGTGCACATATTCCAGATGTGGTCTCACCAAAGCCCTGTACAATTGTAGCAAGACTTCCTTATTCCTGTACTTCAATCCCCTGGCAATAAAGACCAACATGCCATTTGCCTTCCTAATTGCCTGCTGTACCTGCATGTTAACTTTTTTTGATCCTTGTACAAATACATCAAAGGCCCTCTGAACATCAACATTTGAAGTTGCACGCCTTTTAAAAAATATTCTGCTTTTCTATTCTTACAATCAAAGGGAATAAGCTCACACTTCCCCACATTATTCTCCATCTGCCACCTTGCTGCCCAGTCACTTAACCTGTCTATATCTCCTTGCAGCCTCTCTGTGTCCTCCTCACAGCTTGCAATCCCACCTCCCTTTGTATCGTCAGAAAACTTAGATACATTACTCTCTGCCTCTTCACCTAAGTCAGGAATATAGACTGTATATAGCTGAGGCCGCAGCACTGATCCTTGTGGCACTCCACTAGTTAGAGCCTACCAACTTGAAAATATCCTGTTTATCCCGACTCTTTGCTTCTTGTCCATTAACCAATCCTCTATCCTTGCTAATATATTACTTCCAACTCAGTGGGCCCTTATCTTCATATTAACCTTTTGTGTGGCACCTCATTGAATGCCTTTTGGAAATCTGAGTAAACTACATCTACTGGTTCCCTTTTCTCTATCGAGTAGTTACATCCTCAAAAAACTCTAGTAAATTTGTTCAAATGGTGTCCCTTTCATAAAACCATGTTGACTCTGTCTGATCATACTATGATTTTCTAAGTGCATTATTAAGACTTCCTCAATAATAGATTCCAGCATTTTCCCAATGACTAATGTCAAGCTAACTGGTCCATAGTTCCCTGTTTTCTCTCTCACTCCTCTCTTGAATAGCGGATATTACATTTGTTGACTTTCAATCCACTGGGACCATTCTAGAATCTAGGGAATTTTGGAGAATAATAACCAATGCATCCACTATCTCTCCAGCTACCTCTTTTAGAACCATCAGATGCAGGCCTTCAGGTCTTGGGGATTTGTTGGATTTTAGTCCCTTAGGTTTCTCCATTACATTTCCTCGGCTGATATTAATTACCTTAAGCTCCTCACTCTTATTAGCCCCTTGGCTACCCTCTATTTTTGGTATGTAGCTTGTGTTTTCTACTGTGAAGACAAACACAAAATTGTTCAACATCTCTGCAATTTCTTCGTGCCCCATAATAATTTCTACTGTCTCTGTCTCTAAGGGACCAATGTTTACTTTCGCTACTCTCCTTTTTATATGCTTGTAAAGGCTCTTAAAATCTGTTTTTATATTCCTGGCTAGTTTACTCATTCTGTTTTTTCCCTTTTTATCAACTTTTTGGTGGCCCTTTGCTGGTTTCTAAAACATTCCCAATCCTCAGACTTATTACTATTCTTTGTCACATTATCAGCCTCTTTTAATCTAATACTATCCTTAACTTGCTGAGTAAGGAATGGATGGATCTTTCTTGATGAGTTTTCGCTGTTTAACTGAATGTATTTTTGTTGAACGTTTTGAATTGTTTCGTTAAATGTTTCCCGCTGTTTATTTACTGCTATACCATTTAATCTATTTACCCAATCAACCTCAGCCAGCTCTCCCCTCATACCAATGTAACTGGCTTTGTTTAAGTTTAAGGTTCTTGTTTGGAACTGGAATATGTTGCTTTCAAACTTAATATGGAATTCAATTGTAATATGGTCACTTTTTCCCAGAGGATCTTTTACTATGAAATTACTAATTAAACCTGCCACATTGCACAATATTAGATCTAAAATAGCTTTACTGTCCTTATATCATCTTTTAGTATCACAGTTACTCCTCCTCCTTTTCCATTCTGCCTGTTGTTATGAACACTGGACCTTGTAATTATGTTTTAAAAATTGTGATTTTTAAAAGTTCAAGATTGAGTCAGGAAGGTCAGGTGACCTCACATCCATTCTGTGAAAGGACTAAACAGAAGTCTTTGTTACCAGGACGATATAGAACATAGATCAAAGACTTTCTTTTGAAAAACAGAAACTGCAGGGCTAACACCTGAAGGATAACAGTTTTTGCCCTCCAAGATTTTTGGGTCGTCAAACAAGGAGTCAATAATTCGGAAGATGCAAATATAGTGAAACCAGACTTCTGGACTCTGCATATTGGAACAGTGCAATAAACTATTGACTTTTGGGTCCAGAATAAATTTAACAGACTTTATGAAGGCAGACAGGCTGTAAGAAGGGAACTCAAAAGTTGCAGTCTCACAGCAGGCTGTAAAAAAGGAAGACAAACAGCAGTGGCAGCTCAAGAATGAGAGAGAGGGAGCCCTCGGAAGCTGGATACAACAAAAGGCTGCGAAGACTTGAACTAGTTTTGAAAGTCGAAGCTTGCAGAGAAGTAGAAGACCAGCAGGATCACCAGGAAACGCCTTATTCACAAACAACCAGGTCGGAAGTGCTCAGAGAAATGAGCAAAGTGGACATTAATTTTTGAAAAGGTCTAGGAGATCTAACCCATTGCAACTGGGAGGAGTTTAGGACATTTTATTGCAAAGATTTCACCATCAAAAAGGACTGTGTAACATATAAGTGTGATATGAGGTTTGCAAGTATTTTAATAAGAAAATACTTTTCGTTCTAATTCAGGGTATTATCTACTTACAAAGTAATATTCAGTTAATTGGAGATTTTTTTAGTTTAGTCATTATAATAAAAGTCTTAAACATGAAATCTTATTATGGAATTCTTGAAATCGGTCTCGGGTCCATATCTAATCTTTTTCACATATTGAACTCACTGAGGTCATAACACTGTCTTATCAAAAAGTTGCATAACTTGGAATATTTGTTTCCCAGCCTTGGTCACCTTATAACTATGTCTCTGTACTGGTGATTAGATCTAACCCAGGGTTGTCCAACATATGGCCTGCGGGTCAGGATCCGGCCCACCAAAGGTTTCCATCTGGCCCGTGGATATATTTGAAAGATGAGAAATTTTCCATTATCGTCTTCTTTCAGACTGGCTTTTTTAAAAAATTCACGCTGTCAGTTTCACAGCTGCTGACATCGGAACAGCCGTTTCCCAACGTCAGACAGCTTCATGGTTTTCCAACGGGTTCTGACTTGTTTTTAAAAGTCCGCTGGAAAATCTGAATCTGTCTGACGTTGGGAAACGGCTGTTCCTGATGGCAGCAGCTGTCAGCTGTGAAACTGACAGCGCGACTTAAAAAAAAAGAACTGACCAACCACAAAGCTGCTGTGCTGAGTTCCCCTCGCTGCAACTGTCAGAGAGATGGAAGGTGTCAGAGAGAGAGGGGGGGGACAGAGAGAGAGGGGACATAGAGAAAAAGAGAGTGGGGGATAGAGACGGGGGCAGAGAGAGGGGGCAGAGCGAGAGGGGACAAAGAGAGGGGGGAAAGAGAGAGAGGGGCAGAGAGAGAGTGGGCAACAGAGAGAGAGAGAGGAGGACAGAGAAAGAGAGAGAGGGGACCGAGAAAGAGAGAGGGGGACAGAGAAAGAGAGAGGGGGACAGAGAAAGAGGGGCAACAGAGAGAGAAAGGTGGGGACAGAGAGGAGGGCAGAGAGAGAAAGGGGGCAGAGAAAGAAAGGGGGACAGAGAGAGAGAGGGGGACACAGTGAGGATGTCACAGAGAGGGGGAATGACACAGAGGTGGAGAAATAACACAGAGAAGGGGGACACAGGGAGAGACAGAGACAGAGAGTGGGAGGGAGAGTGATCAATATCACTCCTGACAAGTGGACATCTATCCAGAATACACCATCACTATAACAAGTGTGTGGGAAAACACTGACTATTTGTGCAAGCGAAAAAATGCCAGGTATCTCACTAAATCAGTGTCCAACATAGTGACAAGAAAGTAAGTCAATAAATTAATCTTGTCATTTAAAGCTACTTCACAAAAATGCACATTTGTTGTTGTTTTGATTAATAGTAAGATAGGTTTAAATGCCCTTATCTTTCCAAAATTGTCTCACCACCCTCCTACCTAAGACAAAAATTGTAATGTGGCCCCCTGATGTGAAAAGGCTGGACAACCCTCATCTAAACCATTTATCTCTAGTTTTGCCATTAGTTGATCTATCTTATTACGAAAGTTTCATGTATTCAGATACAGAACCTTTAACTTTAATTTTTATTGTTATTGTTTGCATGGACCTTATTCACTGATGCACTTTCCTATAGCACCTTTCCACGCAAGCACAGGAGATGTAACACCTGCCCTTTTATCTCCTCCCTTCTCGTCATCCAAGGCCCCAAACAATCCTTCCAGGTGAAACAATGATTTACTTGTACTTCTTTCAATTTAGTATATTGTATTCACTGCTCACAATTGTGGTCTCCTCTCCACTGGGAAAACCAAACGCAGTCTGGGTGACTACTTTGCAGAACACCTCCATTCAGTGTGAAAGCATGATCCCAAGCTTGTAGTTGCCTGTCATTTTAATTCTCCACTTTGTTCCTGCTCTGACCTTTCTGACCTTGGCCAGCTGCAGTGTTCCAATGAATCTCAATGTAAGCTTGAGGAACAGCACTTCATATTTTGACTGAGTACTTTACAGCCTTCTGGACTCAACATTAAGTTCAACAATTTTAGATTGTATTCTCTGCCCCATTTTGTTTCCTTTCTCTTTGCTGCTTTGGTTTTTTCTCTCGTTTCTCTCATATTTCTTTGACTTTGCATTCAGACGGCAACTATTCAGCATCCTGTCATTCACACCTCCTCTAGACATATCTTTTGTTTCTTTCCTTGTCTCATTAACACTCCCTTTGGCTTTGCACCATGAAACATTTTGTCAATTAATCTCTCTTGTCTTCCAACCTATCACAAACATTCTGTTTTTTTCTTCTTCCCACCTTCCCCTCTTTCACCTACTGGTCCACCATTCTGAAGGGGACACTCCTGCACAGGGCAGCCTGTGGCCAGGTCAGCGGGAAGGGGGTTGGGGGTCTCAAACACTGCTTCCCTCGGTCTGCCACCGACCGGGTGGCTGCCTCCGGGCAGTTGCTGTGCTGCCGATGCTGCAGGGGGCCTGGAATTATCCAGTCAGCCCCTGATAATTGGCCCTAATTAGCCTTTAAACTATCTTAACAAGCTACCCACTGCTTTCGGGTTGAGTAGCCATTCCGCCCCCGAACTGACCTGCAGCAAAATTGGGGCAGAATGGTGCCAGCAAATCGGTACGCTGGCCAGCAGCACAATCTTACACAACCCATTTCGGGGTGAAAACCCTACCTGTTAACTCTGTTTCTCTGTTCACAGGTGCTGCCAGAGCTGCTGAGTATTTCCAGCATTTCCTGTTTTTATTACATACCAATGGAATCTATGTCAACTTATCCTGAGCAAACCCTCCCTGGTCTGAAGATATTTAAGTGGAATCTCCAGAATTTTAGTCTAGCACGAATTGTTTTACCTCCTGGAGTGATACATGTTGACACATTGAGCATCACAGGGAATTGCCCAGTGGCTTTTAACAGAACTGAATGACAGAATGGGCACTATCCAACTCCAGGTCTGCAAATCTCTGTGAAGTACCTGGGGAACGTTTTATTATATTAAAGGTGCCATAGAAATGTAAGTTGTTGTTGTGAAACTAATCAAAATTTTGGTCTCATCACTGGAAGCAAGTTTCCAAATTCAACATCACAGTCATCCAAATACTGACAATATCACAAACTCAACATCAAATGTCAGTTCCTGGAACTACATTAAACTTTCTGCAAAACTTCAATCTGATCTTCAATCACAAATGGGAGAACAGGAACACACCTCAGTGTCATTTTGTAACTTGTTTTAGAGTCATTTACGGCATAGAAGGAGGCCATTTGGCCCATTGGGTTCATGCCGGCTCTCCACAGAGCTATGCAGTCAGTCCCTCTCCCAGCTCGATCCCCGTAGCCCTGCAAGTCTATTTCTCTCAGGTGGCCATCCAACTTCCTCTTGAAGTTATTGATAGAGAAATTGTATAAATACCCTCCACAATACTGCATCACAACATTCTGAGAATGCTGGATTAATGTTTTTATAAACCTCACACAAATTAGGTTGTGTGACCATTTGGACATTGTGTGGTGTGGGGAGTGAATGACCAGTCTCTTCTGTAAACTGCAAGCTGCAGAACTGGTCTTAGAGCAGCACGTGGATGAAATGGGTACTTACACACTGTGCCTCCTTGGCAAACTCAGCTCCTTCTGCAAAAGAAAGAAACAGCACTCAGCTCAAACAATACCCCAGTCATAGCAAGACATTCAACCACAAAGGGAACATTAGATGTCACATCAGCTGCAGCACAATCATCCATGAAGAGTTTGCACAGGGACTGACTACAGTATTTGATAGGAGACACTCAGTGACACCAATATATCACTAATGTTTCTCTCTGTGTTACTCACTCATGTCACTGTTTGTGTTACGGATTTTTTTATCCATGTGTGGGATGTGGGTGTCACTGGCATCCAGCATTTATTGTCCATCCCTAATTGCCTTGGAGAAGGTAGTGGTGAACTGCCTTCCTGGACCACTGCAGTCCATGTGGGGTAGGTACACCCACAGCGCTGTTAGGAAGGGAGTTCCAGGATTTTGACCCAGTGACAGTGAAGGAACGGCAATATAGTTCCAGGTCAGGATGGTGTATGACTTGAAGGGGAACTTGCAGGTGGTGGTGTTCCCATGCATCTGCTGCCCTTGTCCTTTGAGGTGGTAGAGGTCGCGGGTTTGGAAGGTGCTGTTGAAGGAGGCTTGGTGAGTTGCTGCAGTGCATCTTGTAGATAGTACACACTGCTGCCACTGTGGAGGGAGTGAATGTTTAAGGGGGTGGATGGGGTGCCAATCATATGGGCTGCTTTGTCCTGGATGGTGTCAAGCTTGTTGAGTGTTGTTGGAGCTGCACCCATCCAGGCAAGTGGAGAGTATTCCATCACACTCCTGACTTGTGCCTTGTAGATGGTGGACAGGCTTTGGGGAGTCAGGAGGTGGGTTGGTCACCATGGAATTCCCAGCATTTGATCTGCTCTTGTAGCCACTGTATTTATATGGCTACTCCAGCTAAGTTTCTGGTCAATGGTAACCCCTAGGATGTTTATGGTGGGAGATTCAGCGATGGCAATGCCATTGAATGTCAAGGGGAGATGTTTAGATTCCCTTTTGTTGGAGATGGTCATCGCCTGGCACTTGTGTGGTCTGAATATTATTTGCCATTTATCAGCTCAAGCCTGAATGTTGTCCATGTTTTGCTGCAGGCAGGCATGGACTGCTTCAGTATCTGAGGAATCGTGAATGGTACCGAACACCGTGCAGTCATCAGTAAACATCCCAACTTCTGATCTTATGATGGAGGGAAGGTCAAGGATGAAGCAAGGTTGGGCCTAGGACACTAACCTGAGGAACTCCTGCAGTGATGTCCTGGAGCTGAGATGATTGACCTCCAAGAACCACAACCATCTTCCTTTCTGCTGGGTATGACTCCAACCAGCAGAGAGTTTTCCCCCTGATTCCCACTGACTCCAGTTTTGCTCGGGCTCCTTGGTGCCATACTCGGTCAAATGCTGCCTTGATGTCAAGGGCAGTCACTCTCACCTCACCTGTGGAGTTCAGCTCTTTTGTCCATGTTTGGACCAAGGCTGTAATGCGGTCTGAAGCCAAGTGGTTCCAGCAGAACCCAAACTGAGCATCAGTGAGCAGGTTAATCATCAGTAAGTGCTGCTAGATAGCACAACTAATTCTGGAGCACAAGTCTTCAGTACCCCAGCTGGAATGTTGTCAGGGCCAATAGCCTTTGCAGTTACCCAGTGTCTTCAGCCATTTCTTGATATCACGTGGAATGAATCAAATTGGCTGAAGACTGGAATCTGTGATGCTGGGGACCTCAGGAGGAGACCGAGATGGATCATCCACTCAGCACTTCTGTCTGAAGATTGTTATAAATGCTTCAGCATTGTCTTTTGCACTGATGTGATGGGATCCCCCATTGAGGATGGGGATGTTTGTGGAGCCTCCTCCCCCAGTTAGTTGTTTAATTGTCCACCAGCCTTCACAACGGGATGTGGCAGGACTGCAGAGCTTTCATTTGATCTGTTGGTTGTTGGATTGCTTAGCTCTGTCTATCGCATGCTGCTTCCACTGTTTGGCACGCAAGTAGTTCAGTGTTGTAGCTTCACCAGGTTGACACCTCATTCTTAGGTAAGCCTGGTGCTGTTTCTGGCATGCTTTCCTACACTGCTCTTTGATGCAGGATTGGTCCCCAGTTTGATGGTAATGTTAGAGTGGGGGATATCTAGGCCTTGAGGTTACAGATTGTGGTTGAATACAATTCTGCTGCTGCTCATGGTCCACAGTGCCTCATGGATGCCCAGTTTTGAGTTGCTAGATCTGTTCTGAATCTATCCCATGCAGCACGGTTGTAATGCCACACAACATGATGAATGGTGTCCTCAATGTGAAAATGGGACTTCATCTCCACAAGGACTTTGCACTGGTCACTCTTACCAATATTGTCATAGACAGATGCATCTGCGACAGGCAGATTGGTGAGGACGAGGTCAAGGAGGTTTTTCCTCTTGTTGGTTCCCTCACTACCTGCCACAGACCCAGTCTGGCAGATATGTCCTTTAGGACTCACTCAGCTCGGTCAGTAGCTGTGCTCCGAGCCACTCTTGATGATGGACACTGAAGTCCCCCACCTAGAGTACATTTTGTGCCCTTTCCACTCTCAGTGCTTCCTCCAAGTGATGTTCAATATGGAGAAGCACTGATTCATCAGCTGTGCGAGGACAGTAAGTGGTAATCAGCAGGAGGATTTCTTGCCTGTGTTTGACCTGATACCATGAAACATCATGGGGTCTGGAAGCAATGTTGAGGACTGCCAGGGCCACCCCCTCCTGACTGTATGCCACTGTGCCCCCACCTCTGGTGGGTCTGTCCTGCCAGTGGGACAGGACACACCCAGGGATGGTGATGGTGGTGTCTGGGCCGTTCTCTGTAAGGTATGATTCCATGAACATGACTACGTCAGGCTGTTGCTTGACTCATCTGTGGGGCAGATCTCCCAATTATGGCACAAGTCCCCGGAAGCTAATGAGGAGGAATTCATAGGGTCAACTGGGCAGGGTGTGCCTTTGTCGTTTCCAGTGCGTAGGTCGATGGTGGGTGGTCTCTCCAGTTTTAGTCTTATTTGACTTTTCTGTAGCGGTTTGATACAACTGAGTGGCTTGTTAGGCCATTTCAGAGGGCAGTTAAGAGTCAACCACATTACTGTGGGTTTGGAGTCTCATGTTGGCCAGACCGGGTAAGGAGGCAGATTTCCTCCCCTGAAGGAGATCAGTGAATCAAATGGGTTTTTAATGACAATCTGGTAGTTTCATGATTATTAATGAGACTCACATTTTATTCGAGATTTTATTCATTTATTGAATTTAAATTCCACCAGCTGCTGTGGTGGGATTTGAATTCAAGTCTCCAGAGCAATATCACTAGGCTACTGTTCCATTAACTATCAATGTTGCTGTTCATGTTACTCACTGATGTTACTCTCTTTGTTACTCAGTCATAGAATCACAGAATCAAATGGTTGTAGCACAGAAGCCATTCGGCCTATCATGTCTGTACCGGCTCTTTGCAAGAACAATTCAACTAGTCCCACTCTCCCACCTTTTCCCCATAGCCCTGCAATTTTTTTCTCTTTAGTTAATTATCCAATTTTCCCTTTTGTATGCCATGATTGAATCTGCCTCCCCCACACTCTCAGACAGTGCATTCCAGATCCTAAACACTCACTGAACCTGCCTCCACCACACTCTCAGACAGTGCATTCCAGATCCTAAACACTCACTGAACCTGCCTCCACCACACTCTCAGACAGTGCATTCCAGATCCTAAACACTCACTGAACCTGCCTCCACCACACTCTCAGACAGTGCATTCCAGATCCTAAACACTCACTGAACCTGCCTCCACCACACTCTCAGACAGTGCATTCCAGATCCTAAACACTCACTGAACCTGCCTCCACCACACTCTCAGACAGTGCATTCCAGATCCGAAACACTCACTGAACCTGCCTCCACCACACTCTCAGACAGTGCATTCCAGATCCTAAACACTCACTGAACCTGCCTCCACTACACTCTCAGACAGTGCATTCCAGATCCGAAACACTCACTGAACCTGCCTCCACCACACTCTCAGACAGTGCATTCCAGATCCTAAACACTCACTGAACCTGCCTCCACTACACTCTCAGACAGTGCATTCCAGATCCGAAACACTCACTGAACCTGCCTCCACCACACTCTCAGGCAGTGCATTCCAGATCCTAAACACTCACTGAACCTGCCTCCACCACAGTCTCAGACAGTGCATTCCAGATCCTAAACACTCACTGAACCTGCCTCCACCACACTCTCAGACAGTGCATTCCAGATCCTAAACACTCACTGAACCTGCCTCCACCACACTCTCAGGCAGTGCATTCCAGATCCTAAACACTCACTGAACCTGCCTCCACTACACTCTCAGACAGTGCATTCCAGATCCTAAACACTCACTGAATCTGCCTCCCCTACACTCTCAGACAGTGCATTCCAGATCCTAAACACTCACTGAACCTGCCTCCACCACACTCTCAGACAGTGCATTCCAGATCCGAAACACTCACTGAACCTGCCTCCACCACACTCTCAGACAGTGCATTCCAGATCCTAAACACTCACTGAACCTGCCTCCACCACACTCTCAGACAGTGCATTCCAGATCCGAAACACTCACTGAACCTGCCTCCACCACACTCTCAGACAGTGCATTCCAGATCCTAAACACTCACTGAACCTGCCTCCACTACACTCTCAGACAGTGCATTCCAGATCCGAAACACTCACTGAACCTGCCTCCACCACACTCTCAGACAGTGCATTCCAGATCCTAAACACTCACTGAACCTGCCTCCACTACACTCTCAGACAGTGCATTCCAGATCCGAAACACTCACTGAACCTGCCTCCACCACACTCTCAGGCAGTGCATTCCAGATCCTAAACACTCACTGAACCTGCCTCCACCACAGTCTCAGACAGTGCATTCCAGATCCTAAACACTCACTGAACCTGCCTCCACCACACTCTCAGACAGTGCATTCCAGATCCTAAACACTCACTGAACCTGCCTCCACCACACTCTCAGGCAGTGCATTCCAGATCCTAAACACTCACTGAATCTGCCTCCCCTACACTCTCAGACAGTGCATTCCAGATCCTAAACACTCACTGAACCTGCCTCCACCACACTCTCAGACAGTGCATTCCAGATCCGAAACACTCACTGAACCTGCCTCCACCACACTCTCAGACAGTGCATTCCAGATCCTAAACACTCACTGAACCTGCCTCCACTACACTCTCAGACAGTGCATTCCAGATCCGAAACACTCACTGAACCTGCCTCCACCACACTCTCAGACAGTGCATTCCAGATCCTAAACACTCACTGAACCTGCCTCCACTACACTCTCAGACAGTGCATTCCAGATCCGAAACACTCACTGAACCTGCCTCCACCACACTCTCAGACAGTGCATTCCAGATCCTAAACACTCACTGAACCTGCCTCCACCACACTCTCAGACAGTGCATTCCAGATCCTAAACACTCACTGAACCTGCCTCCACCACACTCTCAGGCAGTGCATTCCAGATCCTAAACACTCACTGAATCTGCCTCCCCTACACTCTCAGACAGTGCATTCCAGATCCTAAACACTCACTGAACCTGCCTCCACCACACTCTCAGACAGTGCATTCCAGATCCGAAACACTCACTGAACCTACCTCCACCACACTCTCAGACAGTGCATTCCAGATCCTAAACACTCACTGAACCTGCCTCCACTACACTCTCAGACAGTGCATTCCAGATCCTAAACACTCACTGAACCTGCCTCCACCACACTCTCAGACAGTGCATTCCAGATCCTAAACACTCACTGAACCTGCCTCCACTACACTCTCAGACAGTGCATTCCAGATCCGAAACACTCACTGAACCTGCCTCCACCACACTCTCAGACAGTGCATTCCAGATCCTAAACACTCACTGAACCTGCCTCCACCACAGTCTCAGACAGTGCATTCCAGATCCTAAACACTCACTGAACCTGCCTCCACCACACTCTCAGACAGTGCATTCCAGATCCTAAACACTCACTGAACCTGCCTCCACCGCACTCTCAGACAGTGCATTCCAGATCCTAAACACTCACTGAACCTGCCTCCACTACACTCTCAGACAGTGCATTCCAGATCCTAAACACTCACTGAACCTGCCTCCACTACACTCTCAGACAGTGCATTCCAGATCCGAAACACTCACTGAACCTGCCTCCACCACACTCTCAGACAGTGCATTCCAGATCCTAAACACTCACTGAACCTGCCTCCACCACACGCTCAGACAGTGCATTCCAGATCCGAAACACACACTGAACCTGCCTCCACCACACTCTCAGACAGTGCATTCCAGATTCTAAACACTCACTGAACCTGCCTCCACCACACTCTCAGACAGTGCATTCCAGATCCTAAACACTCACTGAACCTGCCTCCACTACACTCTCAGACAGTGCATTCCAGATCCGAAACACTCACTGAACCTGCCTCCACCACACTCTCAGACAGTGCATTCCAGATCCTAAACACTCACTGAACCTGCCTCCACCACACGCTCAGACAGTGCATTCCAGATCCTAAACACTCACTGAACCTGCCTCCACCACACTCTCAGACAGTGCATTCCAGATCCGAAACACACACTGAACCTGCCTCCACCACACTCTCAGACAGTGCATTCCAGATCCTAAACACTCACTGAACCTGCCTCCACCACACTCTCAGACAGTGCATTCCAGATCCTAAACACTCACTGAACCTGCCTCCACCACACTCTCAGGCAGGGCATTCCAGATCCTAAACACTCACTGAATCTGCCTCCACCACACTCTCAGACAGAGCATTCCAGATCCTAAACACTCACTGAACCTGCCTCCACCACACTCTCAGACAGTGCATTCCAGATCCTAAACACTCACTGAACCTGCCTCCACCTCACTCTCAGACAGTGCGTTCTGGATCCTAAACACTCACTGAACCTGCCTCCACCACAATCTCAGACAGTGCATTCCAGATCCTAAACACTCACTGAACCTGCCTCCACCACACTCTCAGACAGTGCATTCCAGATCCTAAACACTCGCTGCGTAAAATGTTTTTCCTCATGTTGCCTTTGCTTCTTTTGCCATTCACCTGAAATCGATGTCCTCTGGTTCTGGATCCTTCTGCAAACGGGAACAGTTTCTTTCTATTGACTCTGTCCGGGTCTCCTCATGATTTTAAATACTTCCATCAAATCTCCTCTCAATCTTCTTTGCTCTATGGAGAACAACCCCAGCTTCTCCAATCTATCCTCGTAACTGATGTCGTTCATCCCTGGAACTATTCTTGTAAATCCTTCGTGCACCCTCTCTAATGACTTTACATCCTTCCTAAAGTGTGGTGCCCAGAATTGGACACAATGCTCCAGTGAGGCTGAACCAGCGTTTTATAAAGGTTCATCTTAACTTCCTTGCTTTTGTACTCTATACCTCTCTTTATAAAGCCCAGGAACCTGTACGTCTTATTAATTACTTTCTCAACCTACCCTGCCAGCTTCAATGATTTGTGCACATATACCTCCAGGTCTCTTTGTTCCTGCACCCACTTTAGAATTGTTTCATTTATTTTATATTGCCTCTCCTCATTCTTCCTACCAAGTGAATCACTTCACACTTCTCTGCATTAAATTACATCTGCCACATGTCCGCTCACTCCACCAGCCTGTCTATGTCCTCTTGAAGTTTATCACTATCCTCACAGTTCACAATACTCCCAAGTTGTGTGTTACGCACAAATTTTAAAATTGTGCCCTGTACACCCAAGTCTAGGTCATTAATATGGCTCAAGAAAAGGAGGGGTCCTAATACCACCCCCGGGGAACCCCACTGTATATAGTCCTGCAGTTTGAAAAACATGACTGGTTCCTCTCACTCAGCCATTCGTTTCCATGTGCCATTGTATCTTTTATTCTATGGGCTTCAGCTTTGCTGACAAGTTTGTTGTGTGGCACTTTATCAAATGCCTTTTCAAAGTCCATGTACACCACATCAACAGAATTACCCTCATCAACCCTCTCTGTTGCCTCCTCAAAAACTCAACCAAGTTAGTTAAACACGATTTGCCTTTAACAAATCCGTGCTGGCTTTCTTTAATTAATCCACATTTGTCCAAGTGATTGTTAAGTTTGTTCCGGAATATTGTTTCTAAAAGCTTTCCCACTGCCGAGGTTAAACTGACTGGCCTGTAGTTGCTGGGCTTGTCCTTAAACAAGGGTGTAACATTTGCAATTCTCCAGTCCTCTGGCATCATCCCTGTATCTGAGGAGGTTTGGAAGATTATGGCCAGTGCCACTGCAATTTCCACCCTTACTTCCCTCAGTTTCCTCACTGATGTTACTCTCTGCGTTAGTCACTGATTTATTGTGCCATGTTTGGTCCTCAGTGTTGAAAGCCGTTCGTTTCCTGTCCCATCCTCTTACCTGAAGTCCGCGGCGTCTCAGGATGTTTGGCTCATCCATCAGTCAGCCTCTTCACTCAAGTTCTGTCTCCACCTTTTTTCTGTCTCTTGATGTTCTGTTCAGTATTTCTTTGCCTGACCAGGTCATACTCTTTATCTCTTTCTGTCTCTCTCTTACTCTGTCCCTCTCGCCACCTCCCACTTTCTTACTTTGTTCTCCCGTTATTTGTTCCTTGGTTATGGAAGTCTCTCTCTCTGTCCCTCTCTCTCTCCTTTTCTCTCTCCCTCTCTCTCTATTCTGTACACTCAATTAAAGAATTGCTTCCACCAGATTCAGCTGGTCTGTATCAGCTGATCTGTTTGAGAAATGAATGAACAGACAGCTCGTGAGTCAGAGAGTTAAGCAGGGAAAGAGATGCTGTGACACTCACAGCAGCTTGAATCAGGCTCCCAGTTTCATCGCTGACAATGAATCAATGTGAACCACAAGCAGTTTTTTCTGAGTGCTTACATCATTGGGGGTGTAGCCTGCGATGGGATATCCATTCCAATAAATAAATACAGTCTCTATAGCAACCTAAAGAAACAACCACAAAAACCCTCCCCCCACTGCCCTGTGCTGCTATCACATCATCCAGTAAACAACTGGTGTCCTCAAGGAAAGTTTCTGCTCCTCAGGAGCTTTGCAACCAGCCCTGAACCAGATTCCACATCCATGCTTGTCTACTGTTCAATCCACAGACCTTTCAGGCCACTCCCTCTGCCCTGGCTCAGCCCCACCCACTTCCCCTCCCATGCCCCTCCCTCTGCCCTGGCCCAGCCCCACCCACTGCCACACCCACTGCCCGGCTCAGCTCCACCCACTACCCCTCCCACTGCCCTGGCCCAGCCCCACATACTGCCCCGCCCACTGCCCTGGCCTCGCCCTACCCACTGTCACACCCACTGCCCCTCCCACAGTCCTGGCCCAGCCCCTACCTCTGCCCTGGCCCTGGCCCACCCACTGCCCCACCCACTGCCCCTCCCACTGCCCTGGCCCAGCCCCACCCACTGTCACACCCAGTGCCCCTCCCACTACCCTGGCCCAGCCCCTCCCACCACAGGCAGCAACAGGAAGCAGAGGACAGGAGGGAAGAAATGGGGGGAGGGAAGGAAGGGGATGAGGAGGAGAGGGAGTGGCTGGAGGAGGAGGAAGAAGAGGAGGAGGCAGAAGTAAGTAGCATGGAGCCCAGATCAATGGAGTACTGCTTCGATAGAGTACTTAACTTGGGGAATTTGCTGAGTGAGGGAATTTGGCACAGTGAGGGAGGAGGTGCTGTTCTGGTCTTTTACAAAATGAAGTGCGGTCTGAGGGAGCGGGAGCCAGCGAGACCTGGTGAGTAGCAGGTAAGTGTTTCTAGATCATTGTCTACAAAGTAAAGGTAAGGCAGGGATTCTCAGCCCCATGGGACGCAGATCCTGTGCCATGTGGGGAATCCTGGATGCTTCGTGTGGCCTGGACGACCACATGTGCAGGAAGTGTCACCAGCTCGAGCAGCTCGATCTCCAGGTTTCGGATCTTGAGCGGCAGCTGGAGTCACTACAGGGGATCACGAGGCTGAGAGCTTTGTGGGTAGCATGTTTATGGAGGTGGTCACCATGCAGCTTAAAAATAAGCAGGCAGAGAGGGAATGGGTGACCACTAGAAGGATAAGGAGGACCAGGCAGGGACCCCATTGTTAATAGTAGGTTAAATATGTCGTTAAAGATACGCAGGTGAAGGGCATTGTTTAATTAAGGACTTAGAGGGGATATAAAGAAAGCTTGCTGGGACACAGGGAGGAGTGGAGGAGGAGGTTGAGATATGTAATGCTGCATTCTGTGAATAAACTGGCTATCTAGAAAAGGATCTATGTCGAGCTTCATTCTTCACCATTTGGCTTGGATCCATATAACACCCATGAGTTCATCTTGCCCTCTAACCGATATTCCATCCTGAATACTGGTGAGAGTGCTGGTTCCTCTGGGGAGTGCAGGCACAGCCAAGTCCATAGCACCATGGGAGTTTCAGCTGCACGGGGCTGGGGGGGGGGTGGGCGTTGGTGGGGAGGAAAATGAAGAATGGAAGAGCAATAGTGATAGGGAATTCAATCATGAGGGGAGCAGGCAGGTAGTGCTGTGGCCGCAGATGTGACTCCAGGATGGTGTGTTGCCCCCTGGTGCCAGGGTCAAGGATGTCACTGAGTGAATGCAGGACATTCTGAGGGAGGAGGGTGAACAGCCAGAGATCATGGTCCATAGCGGCACCAATGACATAGGCAGAAGGAGGGTTGAGGTCCTGAAGGCAAAGTTTAGGGAGATAGAAGAGAGATTGAAAAGCGGGACCTCAAAAGTAGTAATCTCCGGATTACTCCCAGTGCCATGTGCTAGTGAGTACAGAAATAGGAAGCTAGAGCTGATGAATGTGTGGCTGGAGAGATGGCGCAGGAGGGAGGGCTTTAGATTCCTGAGGCATTGAAACTTCTTCTGGAGGAGGTGAGACCTGTACAAGCCGGACAGGTTGCAGCTCAACAGGGCCAGGACCAATATCCTCACAGGGGGTTTTGCTAGTGCTGTTGGGGACGGTTTAAACTAGCTTGACAGGGGGTTGGAAACCTGAGAGTAGATTCAGAGGAAGAAAAGAAAAGTTGGAGATGGAAGGCAGAAAATTAGTAAGCGTGTTTGGAGGCCAGAGGAAACAAAGGCTAAAAAAAAAGACAAAAAGGGGGTTTGGCAGTGCGAAATGGTATATACTTGAATGCAAGAAGTCTAGGGAATAAGATAGATGAGCTGAGAGCACAGATTGAAATGTCAGATTATGTTATTATAGCTATTACTGAGACATGGCTGAAAGAAGGGCAGGAATGGCAGCTCAACATTCCTGGGTACAGGCTTTTCAGACGAGGCAGAGAAGGATAAAATGGATGGGGGGTGGGGGGGGGGTCATAATATTGATTAAAGAAACAATTATAGCTGTGAGGAGGGATGATATGGTAGAAGGATCATCAAACGAGGCCATATGTATTTAACTGAAGAACTAAAAATGGACAATCACACTAAGTGTACTATAGACTCTGTCCCCCTCCCCCACCCCCCTCAAAGAGTCAGAGGGAGGTTGAGAAGCAAATATGTAGGCAAATCTCTGAGAAGTCCAAAAACAATAGGGCAGTAAAAGTGGGAGATTAGCTAGGATAGAACATTGCAACCAGAGAGAATGAGTGTGAAATATTAGATAAAATTACCATAGTGACAGAGGAAGTATTAAGGGGGTTACCGTCTTTGAAAGTAGATAAATCCCCAGGCCTGGATGAAATGTATCCAAGGCTGATAAGGGAAGCAAGAGAAGAAATAGTGGAGGCTCAGACCATTGTTTTCCAATCCTCTCTGGCTACAGGCATGGTGCGAAAGGACAGCTGACATTGTACCATTGTTTAAAAAGGGATAAAGGAATAGTCCACATAATTACAGGTCAGACTGCCTAACCTGTGAAAATTATTGGAAGAAATTCTGAGGGATAGGATAAATCTTCATTTTGAAAGAGACGGATTAATCAAAGACAGTCAGCACAGATTTGTTAAGGGAAGGTCGAGTCTGACTAACCTGATTGAGGTGACAAGGAGGGTCGATGAGATAGTGCATTTGATGTAGTCTATATGGATTTTAGGAAGGCTTTGATAAGGTCCCACATAGCAGACTGGTCACGAAAGTAAAAGCCCATGGGATCCAAGGCAAAGTGGCAAGTTGGATACAAAATTGGCTCAGAGACAGGAAGCAAAGGGTAATGGTCGATGGTTGTTTTTGTGACTGGAAGGTGTTTCCAGTGAGGTTTTGCAGGGCTCAGTACTAGCTCCCCTGCTTTTTGTTGTATATATCAATGATTTGGACTTGAATGGTGGGAGTATGATTAAGCTGTTTGCAGAGGATACTGTTATGACTGAAGTGTACAGAGTGCACTGTTTATTCCAGCTCCACTTCTCCGCAGGTCACAACATATATTAAAATTTTTTCCACTTACTAATACGGTCGATCATAGACTCTATTTTTATCCTGGAATAAAACACATCAACCAGGTTTCTTCAATAAACAACAAAATTATCAGTTTATTATAAAACCAGTATTGAAGTAGAACATAAACACACAGATTGAAATATTAAAGTTCTCTTTTCACCTTAACCTCTCGCATACACATACACGCACATACATACATACTCCAGTTAACTGGAAAAATAAAGGGATTTGCGTTTTGGAGCTCTATTACAAAAAGAAAAGACCAAAAAAAAAACACTTGGGTTAAATACTTGCTAATTCTTGAAGAGAACAGAGAAGATATGGAAAGATGTCTTTTGTTTTGGTTTGGCGTCCTAAATGCTTATAGATGGCTGTCATTGGGATCTTCCTACATCGGTTCTTTTCAGGCGACATTGAAGATCAGTTTGGGTAGGCTTCCAAGAAATGCGCAACAGAGGTTTCAGATACAGGCCATACAGGAGGAATGCAGCCACAGTTTCAGTCTGCTTCTTAAACTTGCTTTTCAGCTCCTTGAGAGATGAAAAACTGGCAGGCGTTTTCCAAACTGATAGAACAGACTGAGTTGGGGTGGTTTGTTCTTCTTGGCAAGTTTTCTCCAACTGTCTTTTTAAAAACCATTGTCCTTTTCCCAACTCACTGTCCAAAGTGAAATCATAAACAATGTCACAACAGACAAGCCTCCTGACCGCTATAAATCCTGACCTGTCATTTCTCCGCAAACATCTTTCCCCAAGTCAAAAACAACCCCTGCTGGGTAATTATCTGTAGACAGGTGCCTTCCTGTAATTGGTTGTCTTCAAGCTCAGTCCAAAAACCTTCTGGTGACCTCCCTTAAAAAAAACACACACACAAAGTTCCAGCGTCGATGGAATATGTTCAGTTTTGAAAGACAAATCTTCACAATTTACCAAAAAAAGGAAGCACTGGTAACAATACAAATATTGGCCATGTGGTTGATAATGAAGAAAGCTATTGACTGCAGGAAGATATGAATGGACCAGTCAGTTGGGCGGAACACTGGCAAATGGAGATTAATCAGAGAAGTGTGATGTAATGCATTTGGCGAAGGCTAACATGGAAAGGGAATACAGAACAAATGGTAGGATACTGAGGAGTATCAAGGAACAGAGGGACCTTGGAGTGCATGTCCATAGATCCCTGAAGGTGGCTGGACAGGTAGATAAGTTGGTCAAGAAGGCATATGAGATTCTTGCCTTTATTAGCTGAGGCATAGAATATAAGAACAAGAATGTTATACTGGACTAGTATAAAACACTAGTTAGGCCACAACTGGACACCTGCATGCAGTTGTGTTCACTGCACCATAGGAAAGATGCGATAGCACTAGAGATTTGTTAGTGCTCTTCGGGGGGGTTTAAACTAAATCAGCAGGGGAATGGGAACCTAAATTGTAGTTCCAGTTTACAGGCTGTTGAGAGTAGTGAGGTAGGGGATAAGGTTACAGGGACGCAAGAGGGCACTGGCAAGCAAGAACTTGGTTTAAAGTGTGTCTACTTCAACGCCAGGAGCATCCGGAATAAGGTGGGTGAGCTTGCAGCATGGGTTGGTACCTGGGATCCTGATGTTGTGGCCATTTCGGAGACATGGGTAGAGCAGGGGCAGGAATGGATGTTGCAGGTTCCGGGATTTAGATGTTTCAGTAAGAACAGAGAAGAGGGTAAAAGAGGGGGGGGGTGTGGCATTGTTAATCAAGGAAAGTATTACAGCGGCAGAAAGGACGTTTGAGGACTCGTCTACTGAGGTAGTATGGGCCGAGGTTAGAAACAGGAGAGGAGAGGTCACCCTGTTGGGAGTTTTCTAGAGACCTCCGAATAGTTCCAGAGATGTAGAGGAAAGGATAGCGAAGATGATTCTCGACAGGAGCGAGAGTAACAGGGTAGTGGTTATGGGGGACTTTAACTTTCCAAATATTGACTGGAAATACTATAGTTCGAGTACTTTAGATGGGTCTGTTTTTGTCCAGTGTGTGCAGGAGGGTTTTCTGACACAGTATGTAGACAGGCCAACCAGGGGCGATGCCACATTGGATTTGGTACTGGGTAATGAACCCGGCCAGGTGTTAGATTTAGATGTAGGTGAGCACTTTGGCGATAGTGATCACAATTCGGTTAGGTTTACCTTAGCGATGGGCAGGGACAGGTATATACTGCAGGGCAAGAATTATAGCTGGGGGAAAGGAAATTATGACGCGATTAGGCAAGATTTAGGATGTGTAGGATGGGGATGGAAACTGCAGGGGATGGGCACAATCGAAATGTGGAGCTTATTCAAGGAGCAGCTAATGCGTGTCCTTGATAAGTATGTACCTGTCAGGCAGGGAGGAAGTTGTTGAGCGAGGGAGCCGTGGTTTACTAAAGAAGTTGAAGCGCTTGTCAAGAGGAAGAAGGCGGCTTATGTTAGGATGAGACGTGAAGGCTCAGTTAGGGCGCTTGAGAGTTACAAGCTAGCCAGGAAGGATCTAAAGGGAGGGCTAAGAAGAGCAAGGAGAGGACACGAGAAGTCATTGGCGGATAGGATCAGGGAAAACCCTAAGGCTTTCTATAGGTATATCAGGAATAAAAGAATGACTAGAGTTAGATTAGGGCCAATCAAGGATAGTAGTGGGAAGTTGTGTGTGGAATCAGAGGAGATAGGGGAAGCGTTAAATGAATATTTTTCGACAGTATTTACAGTAGAGAAAGAAAATGTTGTCGAGGAGATTACTGAGATACAGCCGACTAGGCTAGATGGGATTGAGATTCACAAGGAGGAGGTGTTAGCAATTTTGGAAAGTGTGAAAATAGATAAGTCCCCTGGGCCAGATGGGATTTATCCTAGGATTCTCTGGGAAGCCAGGGAGGAGATTGCAGAGCCTTTGTCCTTGATCTTTATGTCGTCATTGTCGACAGGAGTAGTGCCGGAAGACTGGAGGATAGCAAATGTTGTCCCCTTGTTCAAGAAGGGGAGTAGAGACAGCCCTGGTAATTATAGACCTGTGAGCCTTACTTCGGTTGTGGGTAAAATGTTGGAAAAGGTTATAAGAGACAGGATTTATAATCATCTTGAAAAGAATAAGTTCATTTGCGATAGTCAGCACGGTTTTGTGAAAGGTAGGTCGTGCCTCACAAACCTTATTGAGTTTTTCGAGAAGGTGACCAAACAGGTGGATGAGGGTAAAGCCGTGGATGTGGTGTATATGGATTTCAGTAAGGCGTTTGATAAGGTTCCCCACGGTAGGCTATTGCAGAAAATACGGAAGTATGGGGTTGAAGGTGATTTAGAGCTTTGGATCAGAAATTGGCTAGCTGAAAGAAGACAGAGGGTGGTGGTTGATGGCAAATGTTCATCCTGGAGTTTAGTTACTAGTGGTGTACCGCAAGGTTCTGTTTTGGGGCCACTGTTGTTTGTCATTTTTATAAATGACCTGGATGAGGGTGTAGAAGGGTGGGTTAGTAAATTTGCGGATGACACGAAGGTCGGTGGAGTTGTGGATAGTGTCAAAGGGTGTTGTAGGGTACAGAGGGACATAGATAGGCTGCAGAGCTGGGCTGAGAGATGGCAAATGGAGTTTAATGCGGAGAAGTGTAAGGTGATTCACTTTGGAAGGAGTAACAGCAATGCAGAGTACTGGGCTAATGGGAAGATTCTTGGTAGTGTAGATGAGCAGAGAGATCTTGGTGTCCAGGTACATAAATCCCTGAAAGTTGCTACCCAGGTTAATCGGGCTGTTAAGAAGGCATATGGTGTGTTAGCTTTTATTAGTAGGGGGATCGAGTTTCGGAGCCACGAGGTCATGATGCAGCTGTACAAAACTCTGGTGAGGCCGCACCTTGAGTATTGCGTGCAGTTCTGGTCACCGCATTATCGGAAGGATGTGGAAGCTTTGGAAAGGGTGCAGAGGAGATTTACTAGGATGTTGCCTGGTATGGAGGGAAGGTCTTACGAGGAAAGGCTGAGGGACTTGAGGTTGTTTTCGTTAGAGAGAAGGAGGAGAAGAGGTGACTTAATAGAGACATACAAGATAATCAGAGGGTTAGATAGGGTGGATAGTGAGAGTCCTTTTCCTCGGATGGTGATGGCAAACACGAGGGGTCATAGCTTTAAGTTGAGGCGTGATAGATATAGGACAGATGTCAGAGGTAGTTTCTTCACACAGAGAGTAGTAGGGGCGTGGAACGCCCTGCCTGCAACAGTAGTAGACTCGCCAACTTTAAGGGCATTTAAGTGGTCATTGGATAGACATATGGATGAAAATGGAATAGTGTAGGTCAGATTGTTTCACAGGTCGGCGCAACATCGAGGGCCGAAGGGCCTGTACTGCGCTGTAATGTTCTAAAAAAAAGAGGTTCTAGAGGAGATTTATGTTGCCTGGACTGGAGAATTTTAGTTATGAGAAAAGACTGGATATAGAAACATAGACACATAGAAAAATAGGAGCAGGAGTAGGCCATTCGGTCCTTCGAGCCTGCACCACCATTCAATACGATCATGGCTGATCATCCAAACTCAGTAACCTGTTCCAGCTTTCTCCCCGTATCCCTTGATTCATTTAGCCCTAACAACAATATCTTGAATTTCTTGAATATATTTAATGATTTGGCCTCAACTGCTTTCCGTGGTCGAGAATTCCACAGGTTCACCACTCTCTGGGTGAAGAAATCTCTCCTCATCTCAGTCCTAAATGGTTTACCCCTTATCCTTAGACTGTGACCCCTGGTTGTGGACTCCCTCACCATCTGGAACATCCTTCCTGCATCTAGTCTGTCCAGACCTGTTAGAATTTTGTAGGTTTCTATGAGATCCCCTCTCATTCTTCTAAACTCTAGCAAACACAAGCCTAATCGACCCAATCTCTCTTTATACGTCAGTCCTGCCATCCCAGGAATCAGTCTGGTAAACCTTCGCTGCACTCCCTCTATAGCAAGAACATCCTTCCTCAGATAAGGAGACCAGAACTGCACGCAATACTCCAGATGTGGTCTCACAAAGGCCCTGTATAATTGCAGCAAGACATCCTTGCTCCTGTACTCGAATCCTCTCGTGATGAAGGCCAACATACCTTCTTAACTGCCTGTTGCACCTGTATGCTTACTTTTAGCGACCGGTGCACAAGGACACCCAGGTCTCGCTGCACCTCCCCCTTTCCCAATCTATCGCCGTTCAGATAATAATCTGCCTTTCTGTTTTTGCCACCAAAGTGGATAACCTCACATTTATCCACATTATACTGCATCTGCCATGTATTTGCCCACTCACTCAACCTGTCCAAATCACACTGAAGCCTCTCTGCATCCTCCTCACAGCTCACCCTCCCACCCAGTTTTGTGTCATCTGCAAACATGGATATATTACATTTAGTTCCCTCATCTATATCATTAATATATATTGTGAATAGCTGAGGTCCTAGCACAGATCCCTGCGGTACCCCACTAGTCACTGCCTGCCACTTGGAAAAAGACTCATTTATTCCTACTCTTTGTTTCCTGTCTGCCAACCAGTTCTCTATCCATGTCAGTACCTTACCCCCAATCCCAACTGCTTTAATTTTGCACACCAATCTCTTATGTGGGACCTTATCGAAAGCCTTTTGAAAGTTCAAATACACCACATCCACTGGTTCTCCCTTATCTATTCTACTAGTTACATCCACAGAAAATTCCAGTAGATTAGTCAAGCATGATTTCCCTTTCGTAAATCCATGTTGACTTTGTCCGATCCTGTCATTGTTTTCCAAGTGCTCTGATATTACATCTTTTATAATGGACTCTAGCATTTTCCCCACTACTGATGTCAGGCTAACCATCTATAATTCCCTGTTTTCTCTCTACCTCCTTTTTTAAATCGTGGGGTTACATTAGCTACCCTCCAATCTGTCGGAACTGTTCCAGAGTCTATAGAATTTTGAAAAATGACTAGCAATGCATCTACTATTTCTAGGGCCACTTCCTTAAGTACTCTGGGATATAGATTATCAGGCCCTGGGGATTTATCGGCCTTCAATCCCATCAATTTCCCTAAAACCATTTCCCTACTAATACTGATTTCATACAGTTCCTCCTTCTCACTAGACCCTATGTTCCCCAACATTTCTGGGAGGTAATTTGTCTCCTCCTTTGTGAAGACAGAACCAAAGTATGTATTTAATTGGTCTGCCATTTCTTTGTTGCCCATTATAAATTCCCCCGTTTCTGACTTTAAGGGACCCACATTTGCCTTCACTAATCTTTTTCTCTTCACACATCTATAGAAACTTTTACAGTCAGTTTTTATGTTCTCTGCAAGCTTACTCTCATACTCTATTTTCCCCTTTCCAATCAATCCCTTTGTCCTCCTTTGCTGAATTCTAAACTGCTCTCAATCCTCATGTTTGCTGCGTGTCCTGGCCATTTTATATTTCTCCTCCTTGGATCTGATATTATCCCTAATTTCTTTTGTAAGCCACGGTTGAGCCACCCTTCCTGTTTTATTTTTGTGCCAGACAGGAATGAACAATTGTTGTCATTCATCCATGTGCTGTTTAAATGCTAGCCATTGCCTATCCAGTGTCAACCCTTAAGTAACGTTCCCCAATCTATCATAGCCAACTCGCACCTCATACCTTCATAGTTTCCTTTATTTAGATTCAGGACCCTAGTCTTGGAATTAACTCTCTTACTCTTCATCTTAATGAAGAATTATGTCATGTTATGGTTGCTCTTCCCCAAGGGACCCCGCACAACAAGATTGTTAACTAATCCATTCTCATTACACAATACCCAGTTTAGGATAGCCTGTTCTCTAGTTGGTTCCTCAATGTATTGGTCCAGAAAACCATCACGTACGTACTCCAGGAATTCCTCCTCTACAGTATTATTGCTAATTTGATTTGCCCAATTTGCATGTAGATTAAAATCACCCACAATTACCCTTATTGCATGCATCTCTAATTTCCTGTTTAATGCCATTCTCTACATCACCACTGCTGTTTGGGGGTCTATATACAACTGTCACCAACATTTTCTGTCCCTTGGTGTTTCTTAGTTCCACCCATACAGATTCCACATCAGGATTCTCTGAGCTAATATCCTTCCTCACTATTATTTTGATTTTCTCTTTTACTAACAATGCTACTCCACCTCCTTTCCCTTTTTGCCTGTCCTTCCTAAATATTGAATACCCCTGGATATTCAGTTCCCATCCTTGGTCACCCTGCAGCCATGTCTCTGTAATCGCAACTATATCGTATCCATTTACATCTATTTGCGAGGTTAATTCACCTACCTTATTGTGAATACTCCGCGCATTGAGACACAATGCCTTTAGGCTTGTCTTTTTAATATTCTTAGTCATCTTAGCATTATTTTGCACTACGGCCCTATTTGTTTCTTGCCCTTGATTTCTATGCCTTCCACTTTTGCCTTTTTGTTTCCTGTCTTTCGTTTCTATCCTTGTTTCCTCCTCCTCAGTCTCCCCACTCAGGTTCCCATCCCCCTGCCATTCTCGTTTAAATCCTCCCCAACAGCATTAGCAAACGCCCCTGCGAGGACGTCGGTTCCAGTCCTGCCTGGGTGTAACCCGTCCCGCTTGTACCGGTCCCACCTTCCCCAGAACTGGTCCCGATGTCCCAGGAATCTAAATCCCTCCCTCCTGCACCATTTCCGCAGTCACGTATTCATCTGTTCCTATACTCACTAATACGTGGCACAGGAAGTCATCCTATATATTTGGGCAGTTTAAAATAACATCTTTTGTTGCAGCAGCTTTTCCTGAAGCAGGGTAGTGCGAGCGAGGTATCAGCTGGGAATGTGAGTTTCAGTTTAAAGTATGCTCCTCTTGCAGGATGTGGGAGGTGAGGTTCACCCCTTGTGTCCCTGCTGACTTCACCTGTGAGAAGTGCTCCCAACTCCAGCCCCTCGCAGACCGCGTTAGGGAACTGGAGCTGGTGCTGGATGAACTTCGGATCATTCGGAATGCTGAGGGGGTGATAGAGAGCAGTTCTCGGGAAGTAGTGACATCTAAGTTACAGGATAAAGGTAGCTGGGTGACCGTCAGGGGAGGGAAAGGGAATAGGCACACAGTACAGGGATCCCCTGTGGCCGTTCCCCTCAATAATACGTATACCGTTTTGGATACGGTTTGGGGGGGCACCGACCAGAGGAAAGCCACAGTGGCCAGGTCTCTGGCACTGAGCCTGGCTCTGTGCCTCAGAAGGGAAGTGGGGAGAATAGGAGAGCGATAGTGATAGGAGATTCAATGGTTAGAGGAACAGACAGGAGATTCTGTGGTCGCGAACGAGACTCCCGGATGGTATGTTGCCTCCCGGGTGCCAGGGTCAGGGATGTCTCGGATCGAGTCTATAGGATTCTTAAGGGGGAGGGGGAGCAGCCAGAGGTCGTGGTACACATCGGTACCAATGACATAGCTAGGAAAAGGGATGAGGACCTGAAAAGCAAATATAGGGAGTTAGGTTGGAAGCTGAAAGGCAGGACGAGCAGAGTAGTAATCTCAGGATTGTTACCGGTGCCACGTGCTACTGAGGCTAGAAACAGGGAGCGAGTGCAGCTGAACACGTGGCTACAGAGCTGGTGTAGGAGGGAGGGATTCAGATATGTGGATCATTGGGATACCTTCTGGGGAAGGTGGGACCTGTACAAGAAGGACGGGTTGCATCTGAACTGGAGGGGCACCAATATCCTGGACGGGAGGTTTGCTAGATCTCTTCGGGAGGGTTTAAACTAGTTTGGCAGGGGGATGGGAACCGGAGCTACGGATCAGTGGATGGGGTAGCTGTTGAACAGGCAGATACCGAGTGCAGAGAGTCTGTGAGGAAGGTTAGACAGTTGACAGGGCAAAGTTGCAGCCAGTATGATGGGTTGAAGTGTGTCTATTTTAACGCAAGAAGTGTCAGGAATAAAGGTGATGAACTTAGAGCCTGGATCAGTACTTGGAGCTATGATGTTGTGGCCATTGCGGAGACGTGGATATCTCAGGGGCAGGAATGGATGTTGGATGTTCCGAGGTTTAGATGTTTCAAAAGGAATAGGGAGGAAGGTAAAAGAGAGTGGGGGAGTGGCATTGCTAATCAGGGATAGTATCACAGCTGCAGAAAGGGAGGTCGTTGAGGAGGGTTTGTCTACTGAGTCATTATGGGTGGAAGTCAGAAACAGGAAAGGAGCAGTCACTTTATTGGGAGTTTTCTATAGACCCCCCAATAGCAACAGAGACATGGAGGAACAGATTGGGAGGCAGATTTTGGAAAGGTGCAGAAGTAACAGGGTTGTTGTCATGGGTGACTGCAACTTCCCTAATATTGATTGGAACCTCCTTAGTGCAAATAGTTTGGATGGAGCAGTTTTTGTCAGGTGTGTCCAGGAAGGTTTCCTGACTCAATGTGTAGATAGGCCGACTAGAGGGGAGGCTATGTTGGACTTGGTGCTTGGCAACGAACCAGGCCAGGTGGCAGATCTCTCGGTGGGAGAGCATTTCGGTGATAGTGATCACAACTCCCTGACCTTTACTATAGTCATGGAGAGGGATAGGAGCAGACGGGATGGGAAAATATTTAATTGGGGGAGGGGGAATTACAATGCTATTAGGCAGGAACTGGGGAGCATAAATTGGGAACAGATGTTCTCAGGGAAATGCACGACAGAAATGTGGAGGTTGTTTAGGGAGCACTTGCTGCGACTGCTGGATAGGTTTGTCCCGATGAGGCAAGGAAGGGATGGTAGGGTGAAGGAACCTTGGATGACAAGAGATGTGGAACAGCTAGTCAAGAGGAAGAAGGAAGCTTACTTAAGGTTGAGGAAGCAAGGATCAGACAGGGCTCTAGAGGGTTACACGGTAGCCAGGAAGGAACTGAAGAATGGACTTAGGAGAGCTAGAAGGGGACATGAAAAAGTCTTGGCGGGTAGGATCAAGGAAAATCCCAAGGCGTTCTACACTTATGTGAGGAACAAGAGGATGGTCAGAGTGAGGGTAGGGCCGATCAGGGATAGTGGAGGGAACTTGTGCCTGGAGTCGGAGGAGGTAGGGGAGGTCCTAAATGAATACTTTGCTTCAGTGTTCACTAGTGAGAGGAACCTGGTCATTTGTGAGGACAGCGTGGAACAGGCTGATATGCTCGAACAGGTTGAGGTTAAGAGGGAGGATGTGCTGGAAATTTTGAAAGACATGAGGACAGATAAGTCCCCGGGGCCAGACGGGATATACCCAAGGATATTACGGGAAGCGAGGGAAGAGATTGCTGCGCCTTTGGCGATGATCTTTGCGTCTTCACTGTCCACTGGAGTAGTACCGGATGATTGGAGGATGGCAAATGTTGCTCTCTTGTTCAAGAAAGGGAATAGGGATAACCCTGGGAATTATAGACCAGTCAGTGTTACGTCGGTGGTGGTCAAATTATTGGAGAGGATTCTGAAAGACAGGATTTATGATTATTTGGAAAAGCATGGTTTGATTAGAGACAGTCAGCATGGCTTTGTGAGGGGCAGGTCATGCCTCACAAGCCTTATAGAATTCTTTGAAGATGTGACAAAACACATTGATGAAGGAAGAGCAGTGGATGTGGTGTATATGGATTTTAGCAAGGCGTTTGATAAAGGTTCCCCATGGTAGGCTCATTCAGAAAGTAAGGAGGCATGGGATTCAGGGAAAGCTGGTTGTCTGGATAAAATTGGCTGGCCCATAGAAGACAGAGGGTGGTAGTAGATGGAAAGTATTCAGCATGGAGCTCGGTGACCAGTGGTGTTCCACAAGGATCTGTTCTAGGACCTCTGCAGTTTGTGATTTTTATAAATGACTTGGATGAGGAAGTGGAAGGCTGGGTTAGCAAGTTTGCCGATGACATGAAGGTTGCTGGAGTTGTGGATAGTGTGGAAGGCTGTTGTAGGTTGCAACGGGACATTGACAGGATGCAGAGCTGGGCTGAGAAGTGGCAGATGGTTCAACCTGGAAAAGTGTGAAGTGATTCATTTTGGAAGGTCGAATTTGAATGCAGAATACAGGCTTAAAGACAGGATTCTTGGTAGTGTGGAGGAACAGAGGGATCTTGGGGTCCATGTCCATAGATCGCTCAAAGTTGTCACCCAAGTTGATAGGGTTGTTAAGAAGGCGTATGGTGTGTTGGCTTTCATTTACAGGGGAATTGAGTTTAAGAGCCGCGAGGTTATGCTGCAGCTGTATAAGGCCCTGGTTCGACCACACTTGGAATATTGTGTTCAGTTCTGGTCGCCTCATTATAGGAAGGATGTGGAAGCTTTAGAGAGGGTGCAGAGGAGATTTACCAGGATGCTGCTTGGACTGGAGGGCATGTCCTACGAAGAAAGATTGAGGGAGCTCGGGTTTTTCTCATTGGAGCGAAGAAGGGTGAGAGGTGACTTGATAGAGGTGTACAAGGTGATGAGAGGCATAGATAGAGTGGATAGCCAGAGACTTTTTCCCAGGGTTGAAAGGGCTATCACCAGGGGGCATAATTTTAAGGTGATTGGAGGAAGGTTTCGGGGAGATGTCAGAGGTAGGTTCTTTACACAGAGAGTGGTGGGTGCGTGGAATGCGCTGCCAGCGGTGGTAGTAGAAGCAGATACATTAGGGACATTTAAGCGACTCTTGGATAGGTACATGGATGATAGTAGAATGAAGGGTAGGTAGTCAGTTTGATCTTAGAGTAGGTTAAATGTTCGGCACAACATCGTGGGCCGAAGGGCCTGTACTGTGCTGTACTGTTCTGTGTTCTATCCTGAGATTACTACCTTTGAGGTCCTGCTTTTTAATTTAGCTCCTAACTCCTTAAATTCATCTTGCAGGACCTCATCCCTTTTTCTACCTTGGTACCGACATTTACCACGACCACTGGCTGTTCACCCTCCCCCTTTAGAATGTCCTGCAGCTGCTCCGAGACATCCTTGACCCTTGCAGCAGGGAGGCAACATACCATCTTGGAGTCTTGTTTGTGGCCACAGAAATACCTGTTGGATGCCCTTACAATTGAATCTCCTATCACTATGGCTCTCTCAGTCTTTTTTTCCTACTCTGCTGTGCATCAGTGCCATCCGTGGTGCCACGAACTTGGCTGTTGCTGCTTTCCCTGGGAGGTCATCCCCCCCCCAACAGTATCCAAAGCGATCCAAAGCGGTATATCTGTTTGAGAGGAGGATGGTCACAGGGGACTCCTGCACTACCTGCCTGCGCCTACTACTCCGCCTGGTGGTCACCCATCCCATTTCTGCCTGTGCAGCCATTACCTGCGGTGTGACCCCCTCACTAAACATGCTATCCACGACATCCTCAGCATCGCGGATGCTCCACAGTGAATCCACCCGCAGCTCCAGCTCCGTAATGCGGGTCGTCAGTAGCTGTAGATGGATACACTTCCTGCACACATGGTCGTCAGGGACACTGGAAGCATCCCTGATTTCCCACATTGTGCAGGAGGAGCATATCACGGGGCTGAGCTCTCCTGCCATGACTTACCTTCAGATTAATTAGTTACTCCCTTTAAAAAATACTAATTACACTACGGGCCTTGTTCTACTCCAAACACTACCCAGTACAATCTAAAGTCCTCAATAAATTACACCAATTTTTAAAAAAGACACTTTAGTAGTATTTTAGTCGTACTAGACTAGGGTTTTTTCTTTCGAACAGAGGAAGCTGAAGGGGACCTAACTGAAATGTGTAAAATTATGAGGGGTCTTGATAGAGTGGATGGGAAGACCCTATTCCCCTTGTTTGAGGGGCCCATAACCAGGGGACATAAATTTAGGGTAAGAGGTAGGAGGTTTAGAAGTGATTCGAGGGGAAATGTTTTCACCCAGAGATTGGGGGAATCTGGAACTCACTGCCTGAAAGGGTGGTGGAGGCAGAAACCCTCATCACATTTAAAAAGTACTTGAATATGCACTTGAAGTGCCGTAACCTACAAGTCTATGGACTAAGAGCTGGAAAGTGGGATCGGCTGAATGGCTCCTTGTCGGCTGGCACAGACTCACTGGGCCATGAGGCCTCTTTCCATGTTGGAAATTTCTATGATTTTATGTTTCTCGGGGTAGGATTAGTGAAGAAAAGGGGACGTGGGCAAAGGTGGTGGAAGAGGAGAAAGAGGAACTATCTGCCTGAGCAATTATCCCACAAGTCTTAAGAGTCATAGAACCATTTACAACACAAAGAGGCCATTTGGCCCATCGAGTCCATGCTGGCTCTCCACGGAGTTATGTTGTCAGTCCCACTCCCCAGCTCAATCCCCATAACCCTGCAAATTTATTTCTCTCAGGTGGCCATCCAACGTCCTCTTGAAGTCATTGATTGTTTCTGCTTCCATCACCTTTGCAGGCAGCGAGTTCCAGGTCATTACCACCTGCTGTGTAAAAAAAGTGCTTCCTCATATTTCCCTTGCAACTCTTGCCAAAATTTTCAATCTGTGTCCCCTAGTTCTTGTGCCATTTGTTAATGGGAACAGTTTTTCCTTTTCTAACTTATCTAAGCCTGTCATAATCTTGTACATCTCTATCAAATCTCCCCTCAATCTCCTCTGTTCCCGGGAGAACAACCCCAGCTTTTCCAATCTAACCTTGCAACTAAAATCCCCCATCCCTGGAACTATTCTGGTAAATCTCTTCTGCACCCTCTCAAGGACCCTCACATCCTTCCTAAAGTGTGGTGACCAGAACTGGATGCAGTACTCTAGTTGTTACCTAACCAGAGTTTTATAAAGGTTCAGCACAACTTCCCTGCTTTTGTACTCAATACCTCAAATTATGGAGCCCAAGATCCCATATGCTTTATTAACCACGCTCTCAATATGTCTTAACACCTTCAAAGGTCAATGCACATGCACCCCCAGGTCCCTCTGTTCCTGCACACTCTTTAGAACTGTTCCATTAAGTATAGATTGTCTTTCCTTACTCCTTCTGCCAAAATGCATCACTTCACACTTGTCAGTATTAAATTTAAACTCCATCGGCCATTTGTCTGCCCATTCCTCTAGCCTATCTATGTCCTGTTGTAGGCTGTTCATATCATCCTCACTGTTTATCAAACCTCCATATTTGGTATCATCAGCAAACTTTGAGAGTCTACTCTGTTTTCCAAGAGCCAAGTCATTTATCTATAGCAAAAAAAAAGCAGTGGTCCCAGTACTGACACTTGGGGAACACCACTGTCTACCATCTTCCACTCTGAAAAACAACCACTTACTATCACTCACTGTTTTCTGTCCTTAAGCCAACTTTTTTTTTATCCAGCTGGACACTGACCCTCCTATTCCATGAACTTCAATTTTGTTATCAGCCTTTTATGTGGTACTTTATCAAACGCTTTCTTAAAATCCACATAAACAACATCCACTGCATTTCCTTCATCAGTCTTCTGTTACTTGATCAAAAATTCAACTTGATTAGTCAAGCATGATCTGTCTTTTACAAATTCGTGCTGGCTATCCTTATTTAACTCAAACCTCTCCAGGTGTCAGTTCATACTTTCCCTGATTATTGTTTCTAAAACCTTACCCACTACTGATCGAATCAGAGAGCTACATAGCACAGAAACAGGCCCTTCGTCCCATCGTGTCCATGTCGGCCATCAAGCACCTAACCATTCTAATCCCATTTTCCAGCACTTGGCCCGTAGCCTTGTATGTTTCAAAAAGTGTTCATCTAAATACTTCTTAAATGTTGTGGGGGTTCCTGCCTCTACCACCTCTTCAGGCAGTGTGTTCCAGATTCCAACCACTCTCTGGGTGAAAAAAGTTTTCCTCAAATCCCCGCTAAACCTCCTGCCTCTTACCTTAAATCTATGCCCCCTGGTTATTGACACCTCCGTTAAGGGAAAAAGTTTCTTCCTAGCTACCCGATCACACCCCTCATAATTTTGTATACCTCAATCAGATCCCCCTCAGCCTTCTCTGCTCTAAGGAAAACAACCCTAGCCAATCCAATCTCTCTTCAGAGCTGAAATGCTCCAGCCCAGGCAACATCCTGGTGAATCTCCTCTGCACCCTCTCCAGTGCAATCACATACTTCCTATAATGTGGCGACCAGAATTGTACACAGTATTCCAGCTGTGGCTTAACTAGTATTTTATACAGCTCCAGCATAACCTCCCTGCTCTTATATTCTACGCCTCGGCTAATAAAGGCAAGTATCCCATATGCCTTCCTAATCACCTTATCTACCTGTGCTGCTGCCTTCAGTGATCTATGGACAAGTACACCAAGGTCCCTCTGACCCTCAGTACTTCCTATGGTCCTACCATCCATTGTAAATTCCCTTGCCTTGTTAGTCCTCCCAAAATGCATCACCTCACGCTTCTCAGGATTAAATTCCATTTGCCACAGCTCTGCCCATCTTAACAGCTCATCTATATCGTCCTGTAATCTAAGGCTTTCCTCCACACTATTTATGACACCACCAAGTTTCATGTCATCTGCGAACTTACTGATCATACCTCCTACGTTCACGTCTAAATCATTAATGTACACTACAAACAGCAAGGGTCTGTGGAATTCGCTACCACAAAAAGCAGTCGAGGCCAAAACATTGTATATTTTCAAGAAGGAGTTAGATGTAGCTCTTGGGGCGAAAGGGATCAAAAGATATGGGGCGAAAGCGGGAACAGGTTACTGTGTTGGATGATCAGCCATGATCACAATGAATGGCGGAACAGGCTCGAAGGGCCAAATGGCCTACTCCTGCTCCTATTTTCTATGTGTATATGTGCATAAGTCATTGAAGGTGGCAGGTCAGGTCGAGAGAGCAGTTAATAAAGTATACAGTATCCTGGGCTTTATTAATAGGGGCATAGAGTACAAGAGCAAGGAAGTTGTATTGAACTTGTATAAGACACTAGTTCAGCCTCAGCTGGAGAATTACGTCCAGTTCTGAGCACCGCACTTTAGGAAAGATGTGAGGGCATTGGAGACAGTACAGAAAAGATTCACGAGAATGGTTCCAGGGATGAGGAATTTCAGTAATGAAGATCAATTGGAGAAGTTGGGCCTGTTTCCTTGGAGAAGAGAAGGCTGAGAGGTCATTTGATAGAGGTATTCAAAATCATGAGGGGTCTGGACAGAGAAGATAGAGAGAAACTGTTCCCACTCATGAAAGGATCGAGAACGAGTGGGCACAGATTTAAAGTACTTGGTAAGAGAAGCAAAAGTGACATGAGGAAAAACTTTTTCACACAGCGAGTGGTTAAGGTCTGGAATGCGCTGCCTGAGAGTGCGGTGGAGGCAGGTTCAGTTGAAGCATTCAAAAGGGAATTAGACAGTTATGTGAAAAGGAAGAATGTGCAGGTTATGCGGAGAAGGCAGGGGAATGGGACTGAGTGAATTGCTCTTTCAGAGAGCTGGTGCAGACACGATGGGCCGAATGGACTCCTTCTGCACAGTAACAATTCTATGATTCTGTTCTGTGATTCTGTAACTAAATTAGTAACTAGTTAATGTTATGTTTTTGCTGGGTTTAGTTTGTAATATTTTATTTAATTCAGAGCAATGCAGATATCACACATGTGTTAAATAACCAACTGGTTTATTTACAACACATTAACTTAAAAGTTCTTACAAGATTTTAGTACATGTCTTGAGAGCAACCAGTATCCTGTGGAAGCTTCTAGCATTCTCTTAGTTTCACTTTCACTCTGCAGCTCCACCGGGAGGCTTAAGCAATCAAACACAGTGAACGTAGATAGTGGACAGACTGATACAATCTAACGCTGATCGATCAAGCACTACAGTTAACCAATCAAATAAATAAATAACGTTCAGTAGACATGACAGGGCAGATGGTGTGCCATGACTGCAACATGTGGGAGTTTGTGGAGAGCAGCGCAATCCCAGACAACCAAACTGCAGTAAGTGTCTGTAACTTGAATAACTTTGGCTCAAAGTTGCTGAGCTGGTGTCTGAGTTGCAGACATTAGGGGGCCTCAGAGTGGAGGAGAGTTATCTGGACACTTTATTCCAGGAGGCAGTCTCACGCCTTAGATTAAGTAGAACTTTAGAGCTGTTCAATGGCCAGAGACAGGACAGTGTGACTGCGAGTCAGGCAGGTATTGGGATATAGGACATATTGCTGTTGGAGACTCAGCTCTTGACTTTGACCAGCAAGTACGAGGTGCTTTCTACCTGTGTAGATGAGAACAAGGACTGTGCAGTGGATGTGCAAACTGACCATGGTACAGGAGGCCATTCAAGTGGGGGAGTGAAAAGGAATGGGGTAGTGATAGGGAGCAGTATAGTCAGGTGGATAGATACTGTTCTTTGCAGTCATGACCGGGAGCTCCGAAGGTTGTGTTGGCTGCCCGGTGCCTGAGTTAATGACATCTCCTTATGGCTGGAGATGAACTTGGAGTGGGAGGGGGAGGATCCAGTTGTCGTGGTTCACGCAGGAACTAGCAACATAGGTAGAACTAGGAATGATGTTCGGCTGAGAGGAGTTAGGGTCCAAATTAAAACGCAGAACCTAGAAGGTAATAATCTTTGGTATGTTACCTGAGCCTCGTGCCAATTGGCATAGGGTCAGGCAGAATAGAGAATTAAATGAGTGGCTCAAAGTGTGGTTTGGCAAGAAGAGGTTTTGATTCATGGGGCACTGGCACTTGTACTCAGGAAAGATGGAGGCGTTTCATTGGCATGGACTCCAGTTAAACTGGGCGGGGATCAGTGTTCTGGCAAATTGTATAACTAGAGCTGTGGAAAGGGCTTTTAACTAAAAGACAGGAGGAAGGTTCATATGAAGGGAGATTTAGATATCTAGAGAAAAGTTGAGACGATAGAACAGTGTGCCGATTTGGGTAAAGCCAAGTAGCGAGGGACAGGAAGGGACAGAGTTTATCAGTAATAGTGCATCAGCAAATAAGGTCCTTGCAAATAATAATTAAAAAAGGCTCTTTATCTGAAAACACAAAGCATTCACAATAAGATAGATGAACTAGAGGGACAAAAAGAGATAAATGGTTTAAATCTAATAGCCATTACAGAGTCATAGTTACAAGTGACGAAGGTTGGGAAATTAACATTTCAAAAAGACAGACAGAATGGAAAAGGAGGAGGAGGAGGCCTGATAGAAAAGGGAGACATATGGACGGCACAGTGGCGCAGTGGTGAGCACCGCAGCCTCACAGCTCTAGCGACCCGGGTTCAATTCTGGGTACTGCCTGTGTGGAGTTTGCAAGTTCTCCCTGTGACTGCGTGGGTTTCCTCCGGGTGCTCCGGTTTCCTCCCACATGCCAAAGACTTGCAGGTTGATAGGTAAATTGGCCATTAGCAATTGCCCCTTGTATAGGTAGGTGGTAGGGAAATATAGGGACAGGTGGGGATGTGGTAGGAATATGGGATTAGTGTCGGATTAGTATAAATGGGTGGTTGATGGTCGGCACAGACTCGGTGGGCCGAAGGGCCTGTTTCAGTGCTGTATCTCTAAACATCTAAACTAAACTAAGGTCAGTAATGAGAAAGAATCTTAGCACAGAAGATCAGGAAGTAGAATCAGTATGTATGGAGATTAGGAAGAGCAAGGGTCAGAAAACGCTGGTGGGAGTAATTTATAGCCCCCCGCACCCCCCAACAGTGAACAGAGCATTAAGCAAGAGATAATTGGAGCTTGTAACAAAAGCCACATATAGACTGGACCAATCAAATTGGCAAAAGTGGTCTGGAAGATGAGTTTGTAGAATGCTTTCATGACAGTTTCCTGGAACAATACGTTGTGGAAACAACTAGGGATAGAACTATTTGCAATCTAGTATTGTGCTATGAGGCAGGATTGATTAGTAACGTCACAGTAAAAGATCAGCTGGGAAAAATTGATCACATTACAATTGAATTCCATATTAAGTTTGGAAGTGGTACACTCCAGTTCCAAACACGAATCTTAAACTTAAACAAAGCCAAATTCATAGTTCGGACAGGACAGTTGGCTAACATTAATTGAGTGAATAGACTAAACAGTATGGTGACAAATAAACAGTGGGAAACATTTAAAGAAACAATTCAAAATACATTCTATTAAAAAACAAAAACTCAGCAAGAAAGATCCATATGTGCCTTACACGGGAAGTTAAGGATAGTATCAGATTAGAAGAGTTTTATAATGTTGTGAAAAATTGGAATAAGTCTGAGGATTGGGAGAGTTAGAAACCAGCAAAAGGCCACCAAAAAGTTGATAAAAAGGAGGAAAAAAACGGAGTCAACTAACTAGGAATATAAAAACAGATTGTTAGAGATTTTGCAAGCATATAAAAAGGAGACTAACAAAAGTAAACATTGGTCCCTTAGAGATACAGACAGCAGAAATGATTGGGGGAATGAGGAAATGGAGGACAGAAGACGGACACAGCGATGGTTTGCTGGGCGAAGATGCTAGGCCTCAGGTGTCACAAACAATATAGGTCTTCCTTGAGAACCAAAGGCAAATAGTTTCCCATTTGGCAATTTCCTTGAGGTCCTGAGGAGCCATGGGCAGGTGAAGGAGGAGTCCATGAGCGCATGTGCTCTGTCATGACCCAGGGATTCGATCACATGAGTTCCTCCATTGAGATTCCAACAAGGGTGAAAGGTAAGGGAAGCAAAGTCAGGGCTCCTTGGATGATGAGGGAGATAAAAGAATATGATGAAACAAAAAAGGAGGGTGTTTGATGCACATCAGGTGAATTCTTACATCGGGAACCAGGCAATACAATAAGTTGAGAGACGAAGTGAAAAGAAAATTATGACGGGCAAAGAGAGAATACAAGAATCTTCTTTCTTTCTTCTTCCTCTTTGGCCTCCTTGTCTTGAGAGACAATGGGTAAGCGCCTGGAGGTGGTCAGTGGTTTGTGGAGCAGCGCCTGGAGTGGCTATAAAGGCCAATTCTAGAGTGACAGACTCTTCCACAGGTGCTGCAGATAAAATTGGTTGTCGGGGCTGTTACACAGTTGGCTCTCCCCTTGCACTTCTGTCATTTTTCCTGCCAACTGCTAAGTCTCTTCAACTCGCCACTCTTTAGTCCTGCCTATAATGCTGTCCGCCAGCTCTGGTGATCACTGGCAACTGACTCCCACGACTTGTGGTCAATGTCACAGGACTTCATGTCGCGTTTGCAGATTTCTTTAAAGCAAAGATATGGACGGCCGGTGGGTTTGATACCAGTGACGAGCTCGCTGTACAATGTGTCCTTGGGGAACCTGCCATCTTCCATGCGGCTCACATGGCCAAGCCATCTCAAGCACCGCTGGCTCAGTAGGGTGTATATGCTGGGGATGTTGGCTGCCTCGAGAACTTCTGCGTTGAAGATACGGTCCTGCCACCTGATGCTAAGGATTCTCCGGAGGCAGCGAAGATGGAATGAATTGAGACATCGCTCTTGGCTGACATACATTTTCCAGGCCTCGCTGCCATAGAGCAAGGTACTGAGGACACAGGCTTGATACACTCGGACTTTTGTGTTCCGTGTCAGTGCGCCATTTTCCCACACACTCTTGGCCAGTCTGGACATAGCAGTGGAAGCCTTTCCCATGCGCTTGTTGATTTCTGCATCTAGAGACAGGTTACTGGTGATAGTTGAGCCTAGGTAGGTGAACTCTTGAACCACTTCCAGAGCGTGGTCGCCGATATTGATGGATGGAGCATTTCTGACGTCCTGTCCCATGATGTTCATTTTCTTGAAGCTGATGGTTAGGCCAAATCCGTTGCAGGCAGCTGCAATCCTGTCGATGAGCCTCTGCAGACACTCTTCAGTGTGAGATGTTAATACAGCATTGTCAGCAAAGAGGAGTACCCTGATGAGGACCTTCCATACTTTGGTCTTCGCTCTAAGACGGGCAAGGTTGACCAACCTGCCATCTGATCTTGTGTGGAGTAAAATTCCTTCTCTTGAAGACTTGAACACATGTGAGAGCAGCAGGGAGAAGAAGATCCCAAAAAGTGTGGGTGCGAGAACACGGCCCTGTTTCACACCACTTAGGATAGGAAAAGGGTCTGATGAGGCACCGCTATGTTGAATTGTGCCTTTCATATTGTCATGGAACGAGGTGATGATACTTAGTAGCTTTGGTGGACATCCGATCTTTTCTAGTAGTCTGAAGAGACCACGTCTGCTGACGAGGTCAAAGGCTTTGGTGAGATCTATGAAAGCAACATAGAGGGGCATCTGTTGTTCTCGGCATTTCTCCTGTAGCTGGCGAAGGGAGAACAGCATGTCAATGGTGGATCTCTCTGCTCGAAAGCCACACTGTGCCCCAGGGCAGACATGCTCAGCCAGCTTCTGGAGTCTGTTTAATACGATTCGAGTGAAGACTTTCCCCACTATGCTGAGCAGGGAAATTCCATGGTAGTTGTTGCAGTCACCGCGGTCACCCTTGTTCTTAAAGAGGGTGATGATATTGGCATCACGCATGTCCTGTGGTACTGCTCCCTCATCCCAGCACAGGCAAAGAATACGAGAATAGAATGGCAGTAAACATAAAATGGAATCCAAAAATGTTCGACTGGCATATAAATATTAAGTGAGTAGTAAGAGGCAGGGTGGGACCTAGTAGGGACAAAGTGGGTAATATATACTTAGAGGCACAGGGCAAGGCTAAAATACATCATGAGTACTTTGCATCGATGTTTACTGAGGAAAGGGAATCTGACGAAGTATCAGTAGAAGTGGAGATGGTGGAGGTAATGGATGAAGTGAAAATTGATAGGATGGCCCGCATCCCAGGTTGCTAAAGGAAGTGGGAACGGAGATAGCGGAAGAACTTGACATAATCTTCCCTGGATACAGGGGAGGTGCAGAGGATTGGAGAGTGGCAAATGTGATACCCTTATTCAAGAAAGTGTGTAAGGACAGTTCGAGCAACTACAGGCCAGTTACTCTAATATCAGTGGTGGGTAAGGTTTTATAAAAGCAGGGAGGTAATGCTGGACTTTTATAACACTCTGGGTTAGGCCATAACTAGAATGGTATTTCCAGTTCTGGTCAGCATATTTATCAAGGATATGAGACTCCTTGACAGGGTACAGAGGAGATTCACCAGAATGGGATAGAAAAAGAAAGCTGTTCCCATTAACTGATGATACAAGTGTTATGAGTGCTTTCATCTTTTTTGTTAAATTTTGTAGATTTAGAGTCAGAGAGTCGTACAGCATAGAAACAGGCCCTTCGGCCCACTGTGTCTATGCTGACCATAATGCCTATCTATACTAATCCCACCTGCCTGCATTAATTCCATATCCCTCTAATGCCTTGCTCATTCAAGTACCTGTCCAGATGCCTCTTAAATGTCGCTACTGTTCCTGCCTCCACCACCTCCTCAGGCAGCTCATTCCAGATACCCACTATTCTTTGTGTGAAAAATTTACCCCTTTGATCCCCTTTAAACCTCCTCCCTCTCACCTTAAATCTATGTACTCTAGTTTTAGTCACGCCTACCATGGGAAACAGACTCTAGCTATCTACCCTATCTATGCCTCTCATCATTTTATATACCTCTATCATGTCCCCTCTCAGCCTCCTTCGCTCCAGGGAAAACAGACCCAGCCTATCCAATCTCTCTTTTAACTCAAGCCCTCCAAACCTGGCAACATCCTTGTGAATCTTTTCTGCACCTTCTCCAGCTTAATCACATCTTTCCTGTATTGCGGTGACCAGAACTGCACACGGTACCCCAAATGCGGCCTAACCAACGTTATGTACAACTGTAACATGACGTCCCAACTCTTGTACTCAATGCCTCGTCCGATGAAGGCAAGCATGCCATACGCCTTCTTCACCACCCTGTCTACCTGTGTTGCCACTTTCAGGGAACTATGTACTTGCACCCCAAGATCTCACTGCTCAAAAACACTCCCCAGGGCCCTGCCATTCACTGTATATGTCCTGCCCTGGTTTGACTTCCCAAAATGCATCACTTCACACTTGTCTGCATTAAATTCCACTTGCCACTCTCTTGCCCACTTTCCCAGTTGATCTATATCCTGTTGTAACTTTAGACAACCTTCTTCACTGTCCACTGTACCACCAATTTTGGTGTCATCTGCAAACTTACTAATCATGCCCCCTACATTCCCATCCAAGTCATTAATATATATGACAAACAATAGAGGGCCCAGCACTGATCCCTGCGGCACACCACTGGTCACCGGCCTCCAACCTGAAAAACAACCCTCCACTACCACCCTCTGCCTCCTATCACCAAGCCAATTTTGTATCCAATTTGCTAGCTCACACTGGATCCCATGTGTTCGAACCTTCTGGATCAGCCTACCATGCGGGACCTTGTCAAAGGCCTTGCTAAAGTCCATGTAGACAACGTCCATTGCCCTGCCCTCATCAATCCTCTTGGTCACCTCCACGAAAAACTCAATCAAATTCGTGAGACATGATTTCCCACGCACAAAGCCATGCTGACTATCCCTAATCAGACCTTGCCTTTCCAGATGCATATAAATCCTGTCTCTCAGAATCCCTTCCAATAACTTTCCCACCACTGATGGAAGGCTCACCGGCCTGTAGTTCCCTGGCTTATCCCTGCTGCCCTTCTTAAATAAAGGCACAACATTAGCTATCCTCCATTCTTCCGGTACCTCACCCGTGGCTAACGATGATACAAAAATCTCTGCCAGGACCCCAGCAATCTCCTCCCTTGCTTCCCATAGCATCCTAGGATACACCTGGTCAGGCCCTGGGGATTTATCCACCTCAGTGCGCTTCAAAACCTCCAACACCTCCTCCTTTGTAATGTTGATATGCTCCAGGCTATCGCTGTTCCCTCCCTTGAACTCATTAGCTTCCATGACCTTCTCCACAGTAAATACGGATGAGAAATATTCATTTAAGACCTCGCCCATTTCCCATGGCTCCACATAGATTACTACACTGATCCTTAAGGGGACCTACTCTCTCCCTAGCTACCCTTTTACTCTTAATATATTTATAGAATCTTTTAGGATTTTCCTTTATCTTATCTGCCAGGGAAATCTCATGGCCCCTTTTCACCCTCCTAATTTCCTTCTTAAGTGTAGTCCTACATCCCCTATACTCCTCGAGGGACTCGCTTGATCCCAGCTGCCTATACCTGACATTTGTGTTTTAAAACTAAAAAGGAGTCCATGTTTTTTTTTACAAGGGTCACTGAGAGGTCTGGATTGTGAACAGTTACTGGAAGGTACCTGTTTTCAAATAATTACCTTGCAGGGGTTGTTTTTGATTTGGGGAAAGCTGTTTACAAAGAATTGACATGTCAAGATTTATAAGGGTCAGGAGGCTTGACTGTTGTGACATTGTTTTTTGGTTTCACTTTGGAGAGTGATTTGGGATATGGACAATGGTTTGAAAAGACAGTTGGAGAAAACTTGCCAAGGAAGCGAAACCCCAGCTCAATCTGTTTCAGCTCTTTGAAAAAGTCTGCCAGTTTTCCATCTCTTGAGAAGCTGAGAAGTGAGTATAAGAAACTGCCTGAAATCCCGGTAACTGTATTTTTCCTGGAAATCCTGCCCAAACTGATCTTCAACGTCAGTCAAGAATTGTTCTCGGAAGATCCCAGTGATAGCCATCTATACGTATTTGGGACGTCAAACCAGAAAAGGACTTCTGACATCTTTTCGTATCTTCTCTTTTTCTCTTCAAGAATTATCTAGTATTTTTGCCAAAATTTAAAAAAAAAAATTTTTTTGTACTAGAGCTTTAAAGAGTAAATCTTTATTTTCTTTTGGTTAACCGGTGTGTGTGTGTTGGGGGTGGGGCGGGGGGGGGGTGGTGGTGGCGCTAAGGTAAAAAAAAAACTTTTTTATTTTGATTTGTGTGTTTATGCTTTGCTTCATTACTGGTTATGACTTGTTTTATAATAAACTGATAATTTTGTTGTTTATTAAAGAAACCTGGTTGGTGTGTTTTAGTCTGGGATCAAAAGAGAGTCTATGATTGACCTTATCAGTAAGGGGGTAAACATTTAAATGTACGTTGTGACCTGTGGAGAAGTGGAACTACATCCAGGGAGAAGATGTGGAGAGCGGAGCTCCGGACCGGTCAGTATAAAAAACTTACCTCGGGGATTCGCGGCCTGCATCCTGGGAGAAGAGTCGGAGGGCGGAGTTCCAGACCGGTAAGTATAAAAAAACTTACCTCGGGGATTCGCGGCCTGCATCCTGGGAGAAGAGTCGGAGGGCGGAGTTCCAGACCGGTAAGTACAAAAAAAACTGACCTCGGGGATTCGCGGCCTGCATCCTGGGAGAAGACTCGGAGGGCGGAGTTCCAGACTGGTAAGTATAAAAAACTGACCTCGGGGATTCGCGGCCTACATCCTGGGAGAAGACCCGGAGGGCGGAGTTCCAGACAGGTAAGTATAAAAAACTGACCTCGGGGATTCGCGGCCTACATCCTGGGAGAAGACTCGGAGGGCGGAGTTCCAGACCGGTAAGTATAAAAAAACTGACCTCGGGGATTCGCGGCCTGCATCCTGGGAGAAGACTCGGAGGGCGGAGTTCCAGACTGGTAAGTATAAAAAACTGACCTCGGGGATTCGCGGCCTACATCCTGGGAGAAGACCCGGAGGGCGGAGTTCCAGACAGGTAAGTATAAAAAACTGACCTCGGGGATTCGCGGCCTACATCCTGGGAGAAGACTCGGAGGGCGGAGTTCCAGACCGGTAAGTATAAAAAAACTTACCTCGGGGATTCGCGGCCTGCATCCTGGGAGAAGACTCGGAGGGCGGAGTTCCAGACTGGTAAGTATAAAAAACTGACCTCGGGGATTCGCGGCCTGCATCCTGGGAGGAGACTCGGAGGGCGGAGTTCCAGACCGGTAAGTATAAAAAAACTGACCTCGGGGATTCGCGGCCTGCATCCTGGGAGAAGACTCGGAGGGCGGAGTTCCAGACCGGTAAGTATAAAAAAACTGACCTCGGGGATTCACGGCCTACATCCTGGGAGAAGACTCGGAGGGCGGAGTTCCAGACCGGTAAGTATAAAAAACTGACCTCGGGGATTCGCGGCCTACATCCTGGGAGAAGACTCGGAGGGCGGAGTTCCAGACCGGTAAGTATAAAAAAACTGACCTCGGGGATTCACGGCCTGCATCCTGGGAGAAGACTCGGAGGGCGGAGTTCCAGACCGGTCAGTATAAAAAAACTGACCTCGGGGATTCACGGCCTGCATCCTGGGAGAAGACCCGGAGGGCGGAGTTCCAGACCGGTAAGTATAAAAAACTGACCTCGGGGATTCGCGGCCTGCATCCTGGGAGAAGACTCGGAGGGCGGAGTTCCAGACCGGTAAGTATAAAAAAACTGACCTCGGGGATTCACGGCCTGCATCCTGGGAGAAGACTCGGAGGGCGGAGTTCCAGACAGGTAAGTATAAAAAACTGACCTCGGGGATTCACGGCCTGCATCCTGGGAGAAGACCCGGAGGGCGGAGTTCCAGACTGGTAAGTATAAAAAACTGACCTCGGGGATTCGCGGCCTGCATCCTGGGAGAAGACTCGGAGGGCGGAGTTCCAGACCGGTAAGTATAAAAAACTGACCTCGGGGATTCGCGGCCTGCATCCTGGGAGAAGACTCGGAGGGCGGAGTTCCAGACCGGTAAGTATAAAAAACTGACCTCGGGGATTCGCGGCCTGCATCCTGGGAGAAGACTCGGAGGGCGGAGTTCCAGACCGGTAAGTATAAAAAAACTGACCTCGGGGATTCGCGGCCTTCATCCAGGGAGAAGACTCGGAGGGCGGAGTTCCAGACCGGTAAGTATAAAAAAACTTACCTCGGGGATTCGCGGCCTGCATCCTGGGAGAAGACTCGGAGGGCGGAGTTCCAGACCGGTAAGTATAAAAAAACTGACCTCGGGGATTCGCGGCCTGCATCCTGGGAGAAGACTCGGAGGGCGGAGTTCGAGACCGGTAAGTATAAAAAAACTGACCTCGGGGATTCGCGGCCTGCATCCTGGGAGAAGACTCGGAGGGCGGAGTTCCAGACCGGTAAGTATAAAGAAACTGACCTCGGGGATTCGCGGCCTACATCCTGGGAGAAGAGTCGGAGGGCGGAGTTACAGACCGGTAAGTATAAAAAAACTGACCTCGGGGATTCACGGCCTGCATCCTGGGAGAAGACTCGGAGGGCGGAGTTCCAGACCGGTAAGTATAAAAAAACTGACCTCGGGTAAAAAAAAACTGGAAAAATTATGTCACAGGAAAGCTGTGACCTGATTGACTGGTAGGGAATCTGCACTGAATTTGAAAATAAAACATTGATAAAAATTGATTAAAACCCTAATTAACTAATTAATTAATAAGTAGAGTAACTGAACCGCAGGGAGGAGATTACTGTATTTAGTTACCAATTAATATTTATAGTAGAAATCTAGCACTAGGGACCATATAGTTAATTGTAACATAATTTAGTAAGGATTCAATAAGTATTTATTTATTTTAAATTAATTTATTAATTAGTGCTAGAAATATCAGTTAGAGGGGTGAAGTGCTTCACCTGTGAGATGTGGGAAGTCCGTGACGCTTCCAGCGTTCCGGGCGACTACATCTGCAGGAAGTGTACCCAGTTGCAGCTCCTCACAGACCGCATGGATCGGTTGGAGCAGCAACTGGATGCACTTAGGAGCATGCAGGTGGCAGAAAGCGTCATAGACAGGAGTTTTAGAGAAGTGATTACACCCAAGGTGCAGGCAGATAGATGGGTGACCGCTAGAAGGGGCAGGCAGTCAGTGCAGGAATCCCCTGTGGCTATCCCCCTCTCTAACAAGTATACCGTTTTGGATACTGTTGCGGGGGATGGCCTATCAGGGGAAAACAGCAGCAGCCAGAGCAGTGGCATCACGGCTGGCACTGTTGTTCAGCAGGGAGGGACAAAGCGCAGAAGAGCAATAGTTATAGGGGACTCTATAGTCAGGGGCACAGATAGGCACTTCTGTGGACGTGAAAGAGACTCCAGGATGGTATGTTGCCTCCCTGGTGCCAGGGTCAAGGATGTCTCTGAATGGACAGGGGGGCATTCTGAAGGGGGAGGGTGTCCAGCCAGAGGTTGTGGTACACATCGGTACCAATGACATAGGCAGGAAGAGTGACAAGGTCCTGCATTCATATTGTTAGAAGGCTGGGAACAGACAAAGCCCTTGAGGAATATAAAGACAGTAGGAAGGAACTTAAGCAAGGAGCCAGGAGGGCGAAAAGGGGTCATGAAAAGTCATTGGCAAACAGGATTAAGGAGAATCCCAAGGCTTATTATACGTATATAAAGAGCAAGGGGGTAACCAGGGAAAGGGTTGGCCCATTCAAGGACAGAGGAGGCAATCTATGTGTGGAACCAGAGGAAATGGGTGAGGTGCTAAATGAGTACTTTGCATCAGTATTCACCAAAGAGAAGGACTTGGTAGATGATGAGCCTAGGGAAGGGAATGTAGATAGTCTCAGTCATCTCATTATCAAAAAGGAGGAGGTGTTGGGTGTCTTGCAAAGCATTAAGGTAGATAAGTCCCCAGGGCCTGATGGGATTTACCCCAGAATACTGAGGGAGGCAAGGGAAGAAATTGCTGAGGCCTTGACAGAAATCTTTGTATCCTCATTGGATACAGGTGAGGTCCCAGAGGACTGGAGAATAGCCAATGTTGTTCCTTTGTTTAAGAAGGGTAGCAAGGATAATCCAGGAAATTATAGGCCAGTGAGCCTTACGTCAGTGGTAGGGAAAATATTAGAGAGGATTCTTCGGGACAGGATTTACTCCCATTTGGAAACAAATGGACTTATTAGTGAGAGGCAGCATGGTTTTGTGAAGGGGAGGTCATGTCTCACTAACTTAATTGTGTTTTTTGAGGAAGTGACGAAGATGATTGATGAAGGAAGGGCAGTGGATGTTATCTATATGGACTTCAGTAAAGCCTTTGACAAGGTCCCTCATGGCAGACTGGTACAAAAGGTGAAGTTACACGGGATCAGAGGTGAGCTGGCAAGATGGATACAGAACTGGCTCGGTCATAGAAGACAGAGGATAGCAGTGGAAGGGTATTTTTCTGAATGGAGGGATGTGACTAGTGGTGTTCTGCAGGGATCAGTGCTGGGACCTTTGCTGTTTGTAGTATATATAAATGATTTGGAGGAAAATGTAGCTGGTCTGATTAGTAAGTTTGCGGACGACACAAAGGTTGGTGGAGTTGCGGATAGTGAAGAGGATTGTCAGAGAATACAGCAGGATATAGATCGGTTGGAGACTTGGGCGGAGAAATGGCAGATGGAGTTTAATCCGGACAAATGTGAGGTAATGCATTTTGGAAGATCTAATACAAATGGGAAGTACACAGTAAACGGCAGAACCCTTAGGAGTATTGACAGGCAGAGAGATCTGGGCGTACAGGTCCACAGGTCACTGAAAGTGGCAACGCAGGTGGATAAAGTAGTCAAGAAGGCATACGGCATGCTTGCCTTCATCGGTCGGGGCATAGAGTATAAAAATTGGCAAGTCATGCTGCAGCTGTATAGAACCTTAGTTAGGCCACACTTGGAATGTTGCGTGCAATTCTGGTCGCCACACTACTAGAAGGTCGTGGAGGCTTTGGAGAGGGTACAGAAGAGGTTTACCAGGATGTTGCCTGGTCTGGAGGGCATTAGCTATGAGGAGAGGTTGGATAAACTCGGATTGTTATCACTGGAATGACGGAGGTGGAGGGGCGACATGATAGAGGTTTACAAAGTTATGAGCGGCATGGACAGAGTGGATAGTCAGAAGCTTTTTCCCAGGGTGGAAGAGTCAGTTACTAGGGGACATAGGTTTAAGGTGCGAGGGGCAAAGTTTAGAGGGGATGTGCGAGGCAAGTTCTTTACACAGAGGGTGGTGAGTGCCTGGAGCTTGCTGCCAGGGGAGGTGGTGGAAGCAGGTACGATAGCGATGTTTAAGAGACATCTTGACAAATACATGAATAGGATGGGAATAGAGGGATACAGACCCCGGAAGTGCAGAAGGTGTTAGTTCAGGCAGGCATCAAGATTGGCGCAGGCTTGGAGGGCCGAATGGCCTGTTCTTGTGCTGTACTGTTCTTTGTTCTTTGGAATAAACAGTACACTTCTCCCACCTCGGTTGTAACATATAACTGGGGGCTGTTTGTGGGAAAACCCAATGCTGACGATGTGCAATTGTAAGTGGGGTAATAATAATTGAAAAGAGGGGAAAAAAGATTTCTTGTGCAGTAAATTAAAGTTTACTGTACAGGAATGTCTTTAACAATTGTTGCAACTGTTCTGGGGAAGGAGGATGTATCGCTGAGTGATTTGAGAAGCTTAACCAAGGTTAAACTAAAGGAAAACTAAAGGATTTGGAAGAACTGTTGGCATTAGAGTTAAAACCAGGAGCTAAGAAAGCAAGTCATAAATGAAGTAAGAGAACAACATTTACAATTGGAAGATAAAGTAAACAAACCAAAGAGTAGTGCAGTTGAACTAGCTAAAATCCAGTTACAGATGAAACAGCTTGAGCAGGAACAGGAAATGGGAAAACCTGAGCTTGAAAGAGAATTGACAATGAAGAAGCTTGAATTTGAAAATGAGGAAAGGGAAAAAGAGAAAGCATTTCAAACAGAAAGAGAAGGAAGGGAATTCAAAGTTAAAAAGATGGAACTAAGACAAAGGGTGGTCTTGACTCCAGTGAAAGTTCTGGTGAGGAAATATCTGTCTCCATCCCAGGACCCAGTGGAGAGCTATTTTGATTTGTGCAAGCCCTCCCTAAGTTTGAGGAAAGGGACGTAGAGACACTTTTCATTTCTTTTGAAAAAGATAGCCAAACAGATGAAGTACCCAAAGGGAAGCTTGACACTGCTTATGCAAAGCAGGTTGATGGGTAGAGCTCATGAAGTTTATGCCATGCTTTCTGAGGAGGCTTCTGCAGATTATGAGATGGCAAAAAAGGCTATTCTCACTATGTATGAGTTAGTCCCTGAAGCGTACAGGCAGAAATTTCGGAACCTCCAGGGATTGTCTGGGCAGACTTATATAGAATTTGAAAGGGTAAATCAAATTAATTTTGATTGTTGGATATGGCACTAAAGATGGAGGCCATGTATGAGACTCTTAGGGAACTAATTCTCCTGAAAGAATTTAAAAGTTCACTCCCTCCTTTAGTAAGAACCCTGTAGACAACCAGAAGGTTTCAACAGCCAGACAGGCAGCGGAAATTGCTGATGATTTCGAGCTTGTTTATAAGCCCAAACCCTCTCGGATAGAAGGTGGGAGGGTGAAAGGAAGGCAAGTAGCCAGGGACAAGAAGGAACAGCTGGAAATGCCCCAGGATTCATTCTTTAGGCCAGAAAGGAAGATGCTGAGGGTGAAAGTGAGGTCCGCAAGCCTAAGTGTTACCATTGCCACAAAGTGGGATACCTTCGTGCAGAATGCTGGAAGTTGCAAGGTAAACCCATGGGACGTATTGGGGTACACAAAGCCAATGCAGAGAGAGGGGCCCTGACCGAGAGTACAACAGATCAGGCTGTAACTCTGACTGCAGCTGTAAGTCTAAATACAAAAACCATTGTGAGTGCAGGGGTTGTGAATAAGATATCTGAGAGTTTTTGAGAATTCTTGTCGAAAGGAAAAGTAAAGCCTTATCCCTCAGGTAAACTATAGTTATACTTAGGGATACAGGAGCCACCCAAACTCTTTTGCTGGGGAAAGTTATAAAATCTACACCAGAGAGCGCTCTGAATGCCAAGGTTTTAGTGAATGGTATCGGCTGGGAGTATATACCCGTACCTTTGTACCGGGTGCACCTGGAGTGTGACCTAATGTCTGGAACGGTAACTGCAGGAGTTTTCCATTGTTTGCCAGTAGATGGAGTTGACCTACTCCTGGGGAATGATTTGGCCAGAGCGAAGGTGGTGACGGAAAGACCAAGTGAAGTTAAAGAGACAAAACAGTTGCAAGAAAAGGTTGCAAGAATTTTTCCCTCATGTGTAGTAACTCGAGCAATGGCTAAACAAGTTTCATTGTCGGAGGTAAAATTGGCACCACTGACAGATAGCCGAATATCTGAAACTTTGGGGATTTGGATAATCTGAAGGAAATGTTTAATAAATCTTCTCTGATCAAGGCTCAGCAAGCCGATCCAGATTTAAATAAAGTGGCAGAATCAGCTCAACAGAAGCTGAGACAAAGGGAGTTCCAGAAGACTACTAGATTAAAGATGGGATTCTGATGGGGAAGTGGAGACCTCGTCACAGACCTGTGGATGAAGAATGGGCAGTGGTTCATCAGATTGCGGTACCGCCAAAGTATCGCCGTGAACTATTAAGGATAGCGCATGAAATTCCTATAGTGGGACATGTGGGGATCCAGAAGACCCAATCAGATATAAGTTGACATTTTTACTGGCCAGGTCTTTCCGAGGACATGGTGCAGTTTTGTAAAACGTGCCATACATGCCAGATTGTGGGAAAATCGCAACCTGCCATAAAACCGGCATCTCTAATTCCCATACCAGTTATTGAGGAACCATTCAGTAGGGTGTTGGGAGACTGTGTAGGACCTTCACTGAAAACAAAATCAGGACACCAATATATACTCACTATCATGGATACGGCTACTTGGTCCCAGAGACCATTCCCTTGAGAACGATTTTTGCTAAGGTAGTGGTAGAGAATTTAACCCAGTTCTTTTTTGGATATGGATTACTGAATGAGATACAGTTGGATCAAGGTTCGAATTTTATGTCTGAAATTTTTCAGGAAGTTATGGGTAATTTGGGTATAACACAATTAAAGTCTTCAGCATACCACCCACAGACACAAGGAGCTTTAGAGAGGTACCATCAGAGCCTCAAAATGATGATCAGGGCATACTGTCAGGAATATCACCATGATTTTGCCACTAGATATTCACCTAATGAGTCTACCTTTTTCAGTCCTTTTGAATTAGTTTATGGACATGAGATAAGAGATCCTCTAAAACTAATTGAAGAAAGGTTTTTGGAACAGAGGGACAAATCTATGCTAGATTATGTACTTGTCTTTCGGGAACGGCTCACAAGAGCTTGCAAAGTGGCTCAGGAACACCTAAAGCTTCCCAAACAACTATGAAGAAATGGACAAGCAGACAAGCATGCCAAGATCCGAACATTTCAACCAGGGGGTGAGGTGTTAGTATTACTGCCATGACAGGGTGAACCATTGAAAGCATGGCTCAGTGGTCCATATAAAGTGGGCAAGTATAAAGTAAATTATTTGATTTGCATCCCAGATTGCTGGAAAAAGAATCGGCTGTGTCATATTAATTCTTCTTTGGCCTCCTTATCTCGAGAGACAATGGGTAAGCGCTTGGAGGTGGTCAGTGGTTTGTGAAGCAGCGCCTGGAGTGGCTATAAAGGCCAATTCTAGAGTGACAGACTCTTCCACAGGTACTGCAGATAAAATTGGTTGTCGGGGCTGTTACACAGTTGGCTCTCTCCTTACACTTCTGTCTTTTTTCCTGCCAACTGCTAAGTCTCTTCGACTCACCACACTTTAGCCCCGCCTTTATGGCTGCCCGCCAACTCTGGCGATCACTGGCAACAGACTCCCACAACTTGTGATCAATGTCACAGGACTTCATGTCGCGTTTGCTGACGTCTTTAAAGTGGAGACATGGACGGCCGGTGGGTCTGATACCAGTGGCGAGCTCGCTGTACAATGAGTCCTTGGGGACCCTGCCATCTTCCATGCGGCTCACATGGCCAAGCCATCTCAAGCGCCGCTGACTCAGTAGGGTGTATAAGCTGGGGATGTTGGCCGCCTCGAGGACTTCTGTGTTGGAGATACAGTCCTGCCACCTGATGCCAAGGATTCTCCGGAGGCAGCGAAGATGGAATGAATTGAGACGTCGTTCTTGGCTGACATACGTTGTCCAGGCCTCGCTGCCATAGAGCAAGGTACTGAGGACACAGGTTTGATATACGCGGACTTTTGCGTTCGGTGTCAGTGCGCCATTTTCCCACACTCTTGGCCAGTCTGGACATAGCAGTGGAAGCCTTTCCCATGCGCTTGTTGATTTCTGCATCGAGAGACAGGTTATATGTTAAAACAATATCATCACCGGGAGGAGGATAAGCAAGTACAGGTATATCAGGTAGTAGGGACAGTGAGGAATGAAAGGAATAATGAGGACGAGGCAGAAGAAGGCCTAGACTATTCTCAAATTGAACCTCCTACTATCCGATTAGCTAATACTATATTGTTCGGGAGATTGGTCACTATGCTTTCATATTTAGATGCAGAACAACGAGAAAACCTAACAACCCAACAAAACCTCACAGCATTTAAAAAAGTCTGTAGGGATAAGCCAGGATGTTCAACCTTAGCCACATATGATGTGGATGTACGAGAATCCTTTCTTCTAAAACAGCATCCTTACTGCTTGAGTCTAGAGAAACAGCCCCATGTAAAAGCAGAAATCCAATACATCCTGGAAAACCACTAATTGAACCCAAAGCAGCTGGAGTTCACCAGTGGTATTAGCGCCTAAACCTGATGGTTCAATTAGATTCTGCATAGACTACAGAAAAGGTAATGCAGTAACAAAGATAGACTCCTACCCAATTCCTCGCTTGGAAGACTGTATTGACAGAGTGGGCAGTGCCACATTTCTTACAAAAGTAGATTTGTTAAACGGATACTGGCATAGAAAGAGTGAGACTCTTGGTAGCATAGAACGCTCAGTGTCGATGATGGTACTGAGATATTCGGAGTGGATGCCAGCTACGTTCCAGTCGGTGGCCTCATCCAGCATCCAAGGGCATCAAGGAAGGGCTGAAATAGTTGAAGCAACTGTTGAAGGGGCCACCCCTCAGCGGGCACCAGTGTCATCCTTCGGCCTTTCACCCCCTCTGACTCAGGAACCATCAATGTACCAAGGTCCTGAAACAAAGGCTGCCCGTGCAATGGTGCAGGCGCAGCAGGCTGTGAGAATCCCCTATGGGCACTTCCAAGACAAGGACAGAAGCCATGGGCATCTCATCTACAAGCAGAGCATACGGAGTTGGCTGCCTCCACTTCATATTCTGCCACAGGGGGAGCACCTCATGGAAGTGGTAGAGAAAAAAAGGTGACACACCATTGATTTCACTTAATGGGTCACCTGGGTGCTGTTCTCTACATTTGTCTGCTCTTTTATTTTCATTACAATATCACTTGTTTTATGTTATCAATCTGATCTGTGTGTTATTGATGTTTCATGTCAAAAGAGGAAATGGAGTTTCGAGGGGGTGATGGGAGCCTGGGATTTTGTGGTATTTCCACGCTCTGTGATGTTGCAGGGTATTGGTGCTGGAAATCTCAAACTCCATGGTCATGGTTGGCAATGGGACTTCACTGATGTGGGTCATGGCAGATTGATAGTTCTCCATGCTGGAAGCTAAGTTATGATCATCGGTCACTAGGAAGCGATCAGGTGAAATGTTGTTGAATCAGTGTGGCCCTTACGGCCATACCAGTCTGCAATTCACCCTGACACCTGGGATGGTATTGTCGGGTGTCCTCCTATGACTGGCCAGCGGCCACCTCTGGAGCGATGCCTCCTCCTTCTCCTCTTCTTCCTCTTAGTCCTCCTCTGAGGTGCAGTGGCGATCCGGGTCCTCCTCCTCATCCATCTCCAGGCCTCTTTGCAATGTCTTGTGTGCAGGGTGCAGCAAACGACCATGATAGGAGACACTCTGGCTGGCTCATACTGGAGGGCACCACCTGACCAGTCAAGGCAATGGAAACACATCATCAAGATGCCAACAGTCTGTTCAATGCAGGTCTGTTTTAGGAAATGGCTCTGATTGTAGCACCTCTCTCCATTCACGTCTGGGTTCTGGACAGGTGTCAGGAGCCATATCTTTAAGGGATAAGCCAGCAGTCACCCATGCAGTCTGGAAGTGGGCCTGGAGAGGATTCTCGTAAGATAACGGAGTCATGACAGCTGCCCAAGAACCAGGCGTAGACCTGTAAGATTCACTTCCTGTGGTCACAGATCAGCTAAACATTCAATGAGTGATAGCCCTTCCTGTTCAGGAGTCTGACTGGCTGGTATGTTGGTGCCTTAATGGCTATATGGGTGCAATTGATGACCCCCTTGGACCTGGGGAAATCCATCAATGGTAGCGAACCCCAAAGCCCTCTGTACCTGCACAGCCCTTCTGTGTCATAGTGGATGTATTCTACCCAGCCTTCTGAATATGGCATCCGTGAATTGCTCATTCAGAGAGCCAATGCAGACACGATGGGCCAAATAGCCTCCTCTGTACTGTAACAGTTCTGTGATTCTGTGATGGTGTAATGAGCTGCCGACTGCGAGATGCCACCCAGGTCCATAGCTGATCCCTGGCGCCCCAGTTGCATAAAAATTCAGGACGACAGTGACCTTGACGGCTGCAGGTAAGTGACTTCCACGTGGGCTGCATGGCCTCAGCTCATTATAGATCAGAGCACAAATGTCAGACCATCTGCCTGGACAGATGCAGCCTCCTACAGCACTGGCACTCCGTCATTTGCAGGTAGCTGACTCTTAGGCTGTGCACCTGATGTTTTGTGTAGCGTCTTCTACACCTTGCAGGAAGTAACATTCGTGCCAGGCAATGACCATCTCCAACAAGAGACAATCTAACCATCTCCCCTTGATACTCAATGGCATTACAATCACTGAATCCCCCACTATCAACATCCTGGGGGTTACTATTGACCAGAAGCTGAACTGGAGTAGCCATATAAATGCTGTGGTTACAAGAGCAGGTCAGAGGCGAGGAATCCTGTGGCAAGTAACTCACCTCCTGACTCCCCAAAGCCTGTCCACCATCTAGAAGACACAAGTCAGGAGTGTGATTGAATACTCTCCACTTGCCTGGATGGGTGCAGCTCCAACACCACTCAAGAAGCTCGACACCATCCAGGACAAAGCAGCCCACTTGATTGTCACCCCATCTACAAACATTCACTCCCTCCACCACTGACGCACAGTGGCAGCAGTGTGTACCATCTACAAGATGCACTGCAGCAACGCACCAAGGCTCCTTAGACAGCACCTTCCAAACCCGTGACCTCTACCACCTAGAAGGACAAGGGCAGCAGATGCATGGGAACACCACCACCTGCAAGTTCCCCTCCAGGCCACACACCATCCTGACTTGGAACTATATCGCCGTTCCTTCACTGTCGCTGGGTCAAAATCCTGGAACTCCCTTCCTAACAGCACTGTGGGTGTAACCTCCCCACATGGACTGCAGCAGTTCAAGAAGGCAGCTCACCACCACCTTCTCAAAGGCAATTATGGGTGGGCAATAAATGCTGGGCTAGCCAGCGATGCCCACATCCCCATAAACAAATACTGTGCTCCACTGGCCTCCTGCTGTCCAGGAGGTTGCATCTACTGAAGGTCATCCTGGTTGCTGTGTCCAATGTCAGAGTAGCCTGTTCCCATCTCAGCTCCCTCAGCTTTGTTTGTTCACCAGGACCTCCCCTGCCAACCCCAACTACCAAGTGATGCCAGTGGACTTATTTTTTTATTTGTTCATGGGGCGTGGGCATCGCTGGCTATGACATCATTTATTGCCCATCACTAATTGCCCTTATGTCCCTCTCCAGATTCTTACCACTCACCAGTGACAAATGCCAGGCTTTCAGCTCCAGTAATCACTAGTCTGTGGCAGCATTTGAATGGCTGAGCTTTATTTTGGCCTTCTACAATATGTTAAACAGCCCTTCCAACAGCCGTCATGGCACCCCCATCCCACTCCCCCCCCCCCACCCCGCCGTCGTATTCATGCCTTCTACACCCTGTCATGTTGCAGGCATTGCATTTTCCCCTTGCTCTTCTATTGAAACTTACAAACTGCTCCTGACAAGTCTTTCAATGATCTCAACTGTTAATTAATTGGAGGGGTGTAGGCTTCCCGTTCCCTCCCTCTGGCATCCCTTTAAAAATTGCTTTGCATTCTGGAGGAGACGGGACCCAATACCCACTTGCTCCTGTACTCACCAGCATTTCAAAATGCAGCCCCTTCTAATCAGGAATATTTAGTACCCGGTCCTGCCCCTTTTTTAGTCAGGTCTCCGTTATCACCACAACATCATATTTCCATGTGGCTACCTGTGTCTGCAGCTCACCAACATTATTGACCACATTCTGCACATTCACATACATACACAGTAAAACTAATTTAGACCTTATTCCATTCCCTGCTACACTGACCCCACCTAATATCTTACTATTTCTTACTCTCGTGCTATTTCTCAAGTCCTTGTGCACCTTGTTTATCCTCCACCCCTGTCCAGTTAGTTTAAACCCTCCCCAATAACACTGGCAAATCGCCCCACAAGGAAATTGGTCCCAGCTCTGTTCAGGTGCAACCCATCCGGCCTGTACAGGTCCCATCCCGGCGGCACAGCGGCGCAGTAGTTAGCACCGCAGCCTCACAGCTCCAGGGACCCGGGTTCGATTCTGGGTACTGCCTGTGTGGAGTTTGCAAGTTCTCCCTGTGTCTGCGTGGGTTTTCTCCGGGTGCTCCGGTTTCCTCCCACAAGCCAAAAGACTTGCAGGTTGATAGGTAAATTGGCCTTTATAAATTGTCACTAGTATAGGTAGGTGGTAGGGAAATGTAGGGTCAGGTGGGGATGTTTGGTAGGAATATGGGATTAGTGTAGGATTAGTATAAATGGGTGGTTGATGGTCGGCACAGACTCGGTGGGCCGAAGGGCCTGTTTCAGTGCTGTATCTCTAATCTAATCAGAACTGATCCCAGTGTCAAAGTAATCTAAAGCCCTCCTTCTGCACCATCTTTCCAGCCACACATTCATCTGCTCTATCCTCCTATTTCTATATTCATTAGCGTATGGCAATAGGGAGTAATCCAGAGATTACTACCTTTGAGGTCCTGCTTGCAAGTTTATTTTCTAACTCCCTGTGGCATCACTCCTTGATTGTTTTTGCTGATTTGCTGTCACAGGGCTCACTTTGACTCCCTCTGAGTTTCTCAGGCTCACTCTGACCCGTTGACTCCCTCATTCTCCCTCTAACTCCCTCATTCTCCGTCTGACTCCCGCTGACTTCCTGAGGCTCGCTGTGACTCCCTCAGGCTCGCTCTGATTCTCACTGACTCCCCACTGCTTTGACCTGTCTCTGGCACTGTTCCCCTCAGACTCAGCCCAGTTGGAGTTGGACTCCTCCATGCTCAGCAATGTTGTGCATAAGCTCACTAGCAGGCTGCCCAGTGACCCCAGTGTTTCCCAGTAATTCCACATCAGCCTCCTTCAATTACGTTAGGCCCTCAAGATCAGTATCTGAGTCTTCTGCAGTAGAGCCACTGTGTGAGCTGACACCTGTGGTATCCACTGCCCCAAGTCCAGCACATCTGTCTCCAGTGAGTTACCAAGTGAAGAACCCGGATCCAGTCAACTTTAACCATGGGGTCAGTATTTGAGGTGGTGCTTGGGGTGAAATTGAGGGGCAGTGCATCTTCTGAAAGGCTAGGTATATCTTCATCCACTGGCTGAGGGACATCGACATTCTCAGCAGCTGAAATGAAAGAGAAGGCCCAGGGTCAGCTTGTGGTGTGAGGGAGAGCCGAGAGTTGAAAGCAGAGTGTCTGGAGTAAGAAGCAGTCAGAAAAGACAGGATTTGGTATAAAGTAAGCCTGCATGGCATCTCTTCCATGTCACCAATGGCCATGGCCTTCACTCAGCCCCTGTCACTATTGGGTAGGAAATTCCCCTCAAGGGAGAAGAGCGTATGTAGGTGGGATGTTCCTCCCCAGTGCCACCTTCTCCTGCAAGGAAGAGTGAATTGTGTTTCTTGTGGGTCAAAGGCCCACTCCAGTGACTTGAGCACAAAACTCTAGGCTGACATCCATTTCAGTACTGAAGGAGTGCTGCATTGCCAGAGGTGCTGTCTTTTGGGATTAGATGTTAAACAAAGGCCCCATCTGTTCTCTCAGGTGGAAGTAAAAGATCCCATGGCACTATATTGAGGAAAACATGCAAAAATAACAATTTGTATTTATAAAGTACCTTTACTGCAGTAAGATGTCCCAAGCTATTTCATTGTAGCATTATCAAACTAAATTTGACACCAAACTACCTAAGGACATTTTAGGACAGGTAATGGTTAAAGAGGTAGATTTTAAGGAGCATCTTATAGGAAGAAGGCAAGGCAGAGAGGTTTAGGGAGGGAATTCCCGAGCTTAGGGCCCAAGCAGCTGAAGGCACGGCCGCCAATGTGGAGCGGTGAAAATCAGGGCTGCTCGAAAGGCGAGAATTAGATGAGCAATGATATCTCAGAGGGTTGTGGGGCTGGAGAAGATTACAGATATCATGAAGGGTGAGGCCATGGAGGGAGTTGAAGGTTGCTTAACTAGGATGTAGGTCAGCGAGCACAGGGGAGGTGGGTGAAAGGGATTTGATGCGAGTTAGGACACGGGCAGAAACGTTTTGGATGACCTCAAATTTACGCAGAATGTTGGAGCCCAGCCAAGAATGCATTGGAACAGTCAAGTCTAGAGCTAACGACTGCATGAATGAAGGTTTCAGCAGCAAATGAGCTGAGGCAGGGGCAGAATTGGGCAATGGAATGGAGGTGGAACTAGCAGGTCTTAGTGATAGCATGGATATGTGGTCGGAAACTCATCATTGTGGTGTAGTGCTGTGCTGTTAAATCTTATTTAAATGACACCACAGGCTTTACATTTGGATTCAACACAAACACTATTTATTGCCTTACTTCTCGACATTGCAAGATTTCAGGTCCAGCTCTTTCCTCATTAGTGTGTGTTTACTCTCTGAAAAGCCATGTGCTGAGTGTCTTTCTCAAAATGGTGTCTCCTGATATATGCCTGATGATATCATTAATGCATCCATGTCCTGGTCTCTTAAAGGTACAGTTTCTGAAAGGAGAAATCACCACTGCGGTACATTACAATCAAGGGGCCAAAATATGACAGCAAGATTGCAAACGGTCGGGTTCAGCTTTAGATAGTAGCCTGGGAGAGGGATGGATTCAGTGAAGAGGGAATGGAGCACCCCGAGAGTGTTCTGAAGATTCACAAATCTCTGAATGAAGAAATTTCTCCTCATCTGAACTGACCCCTGATCATGTGACTGTGACTCCGAGCTTCAGACGTTCAAGCAGAAAGAAACATCCTCTCAGCATCTACCTGGTGAAATACGCCAAGAATTTCATCTGTTCGAGCAAGATCACCTCACATTCTTTAACAGAGAGGTCCATTTTACTGACCTCAGAGGGACCTCGGATTATATGCTGGAGAGAAAATGCATCGCTACTTAGGTAAGGAGACAAAATGATGCAGAGAGCTCCAGGTGTGGTCCCACCAAAGGCCGACATAATAGCAGCATGCAATCTTCTTCAACAATCACAGTATCTCAGTGATAGACCCCACACCCCTCACTGTAACACTCTGATATACCCCACACCCCTCACTGTCACACTCTGATATATCCCACACCCCTCACTGTAACACACTGATATACCCCACACCCCTCACAGTAACACTCTGATATACCCCACACCCCTCACAGTAACACTCTGATATACCCCACACCCCTCACAGTAAAACTCTGATATACCCCACACCCCTCACAGTAACACTCTGATATACCCCACACCCCTCACAGTAACACTCTGATATATCCCACACCCCTCACTGTAACACACTGATATATCCCACACCCCTCACAGTAACACTCTGATATATCCCACACCCCTCACTGTAACACACTGATATACCCCACACCCCTCACAGTAACACTCTGATATATCCAACACCCCTCTCTGTAACACTCTGATATATCCCACACCCCTCACTGTAACACACTGATATACCCCACACCCCTCACAGTAACACTCTGATATACCCCACACCCCTCACAGTAACACTCTGATATACCCCACACCCCTCCCTGTAACACACTGATATACCCCACACCCCTCACTGTAACACTCTGATATATCCCACACCCCTCACTGTAACACTCTGATATAACGCACACCCCTCACTGCAACACTCTGATATATCCCACACCCCTCACTGTAACACTCTGATATACCCCACATCCCTCACTGTAAGACTCTGATATATCCCACACCCCTCACAGTAACACTCTGATATATCCCACACCCCTCCCTGTGACACTCTGATATACCCCACACCCCTCACAGTAACACTCTGATATATCCCACACCCCTCACAGCAACACTCTGATATACCCCACACCCCTCCCTGTGACACTCTGATATACCCCACACCCCTCACTGTAACACACTGATATATCCCAGACCCCTCACTGTAACACTGATATATCCCACACCCCTCACTCTCACACTTTGATATATCCCACACCCCTCACTGTAACACTCTGGTATATCCCACACCCCTCACTGTCACACTCTGATATACCCTGCACCCCTCACTGTAAACTCTGATATATCCCACACCCCTCACTGTAACACTCTGATATACCTCACACCCCTCACTGGAACACTCTGATATACCTCACTCCCCTCACTGTAAACTCTGATATATCCCACACCCCTCACTGTAACACTCTGATATACCTCACACCCCTCACTGTAACACTCTGATATACCTCACACCCCTCACTGTAAACTCTGATATACCTCACACCCCTCACTGTAAACTCTGATATACCCTGCACCCCTCACTGTAACACTTTGATATATCCCACACCCCTCACTGTAACACTCTGATATACCCTGCACCCCTCACAGTAACACTCTGATATATCCCACACCCCTCACTGTAACACTCTGATATACCCTGCACCCCTCACTGTAACACTCTGATATACCCCACACCCCTCACTGTAAACTCTGATATACCGCACATCCCTCACTGTAACACTCAGATATATCCCACACCCCTCACTGTAACACTGATATACCCCACACCCCTCACTGTAACACTCTGATATATACCACACCCCTCACTGTAACACTCTGATATATCCCACACCCCTCACTGTAACACTGATATACCCCACACCCTCACTGTAACACACTGATATACCACACACCCCTCACTGTCACACTCTGATATATCCCACACCCCTCACTGTAACACTGATATACCCCACACCCTCACTGTAACACACTGATATACCACACACCCCTCACTGTAACACTCTGATATACCCCACACCCCTCCCTGTCACACTCTGATATACCCCACACCCCTCACTGTAACACACTGATATACCCCACACCCCTCCCTGTCACACTCTGATATATCCCACACCCCTCACTGTAACACACTGATATACCCCACACCCCTCCCTGTCACACTCTGATATACCCCACACCCCTCCCTGTGACACACTGATATACCCCACACCCCTCCCTGTCACACTCTGATATATCCCACACCCCTCCCTGTGACACACTGATATACCCCACACCCCTCACTGTAACACTCTGATATACCCCACACCCCTCCCTGTGACACACTGATATACCCCACACCCCTCACTGTAACACTCTGATATATCCCACACCCCTCACTGTAACACTCTGATATATCCCACACCCCTCACTGTAACACTCTGATATATCCCACACCCCTCACTGTAACACACTGATATATCCCACACCCCTCACTGTAACACACTGATATATCCCACACCCCTCACTGTAACACTCTGATATACCCCACACCCCTCACTGTAACACTCTGATATATCCCACAACCCTCACTGTAACACTCTGATATACCCCACACCCCTCACTGTTACACACTGATATATCCCACACCCCTCACTGTAACATACTGATATATCCCACACCCCTCCCTGTAACACTCTGATATACCCCACACCCCTCACTGTAACACTCTGATATATCCCACACCCCTCACTGTAACACTCTGATATACCCCACACCCCTCACTGTAACACTCTGATATACCCCACACCCCTCACTGTAACACACTGATATATCCCACTCCCCTCACTGTAACATTCTGATATATCCCACACCCCTCACTGTAACACACTGATATATCCCACACCCCTCACTGTAACACTCTGATATTCCCCACACCTCTCACTGTAACACTCTGATATATCCCACACCCCTCACTGTAACACTCTGATATACCCCACACCCCTCACTGTAACACTCTGATATACCCCACACCCCTCACTGTAACACTCTGATATTCCCCACACCTCTCACTGTAACACTCTGATATATCCCACACCCCTCACTGTAACACTCTGATATACCCCACACCCCTCACTGTAACACTCTGATATACCCCACACCCCTCATTGTAACACTCTGACATACCCCACACCCCTCACTGTAACACTCTGATATATCCCACACCCCTCACTGTAACACACTGATATATCCCACAACCCTCACTGTAACACTCTGATATACTCCACACTCCTCACTGTAACACTCTGATATATCCCACACCCCTCACTGTAACACTCTGATATACCTCACACCCCTCACTGTAACACTCTGATATATCCCACACCCCTCACAGTAACACTCTGATATATCCCACACCCCTCACTGTAACACTCTGATATACCGCACATCCCTCACTGTAAACTCTGATATATCCCACACCCCTCACTGTAACACTCTGAAAAACCTCACACCCCTCACTGTAACACTCTGATATATCCCACACCCCTCACAGTAACACACTGATATACCCCACACCCCTCCCTGTCACACTCTGATATATCCCACACCCCTCACTGTAACACTCTGATATACCTCACACCCCTCACTGTAACACTCTGATATACCTCACACCCCTCACTGTAAACTCTGATATACCTCACACCCCTCACTGTAAACTCTGATATACCCTGCACCCCTCACTGTAACACTTTGATATATCCCACACCCCTCACTGTAACACTCTGATATACCCTGCACCCCTCACAGTAACACTCTGATATATCCCACACCCCTCACTGTAACACTCTGATATACCCTGCACCCCTCACTGTAACACTCTGATATACCCCACACCCCTCACTGTAAACTCTGATATACCGCACATCCCTCACTGTAACACTCAGATATATCCCACACCCCTCACTGTAACACTGATATACCCCACACCCCTCACTGTAACACTCTGATATATACCACACCCCTCACTGTAACACTCTGATATATCCCACACCCCTCACTGTAACACTGATATACCCCACACCCTCACTGTAACACACTGATATACCACACACCCCTCACTGTCACACTCTGATATATCCCACACCCCTCACTGTAACACTGATATACCCCACACCCTCACTGTAACACACTGATATACCACACACCCCTCACTGTAACACTCTGATATACCCCACACCCCTCCCTGTCACACTCTGATATACCCCACACCCCTCACTGTAACACACTGATATACCCCACACCCCTCCCTGTCACACTCTGATATATCCCACACCCCTCACTGTCACACTCTGATATACCCCACACCCCTCCCTGTGACACACTGATATACCCCACACCCCTCCCTGTCACACTCTGATATATCCCACACCCCTCCCTGTGACACACTGATATACCCCACACCCCTCACTGTAACACTCTGATATATCCCACACCCCTCACTGTAACACTCTGATATATCGCACACCCCTCACTGTAACACACTGATATATCCCACACCCCTCACTGTAACACTCTGATATACCCCACACCCCTCACTGTAACACTCTGATATATCCCACAACCCTCACTGTAACACTCTGATATACCCCACACCCCTCACAGTAACACTCTGATATATCCCACACCCCTCACAGCAACACTCTGATATACCCCACACCCCTCCCTGTGACACTCTGATATACCCCACACCCCTCACTGTAACACACTGATATATCCCAGACCCCTCACTGTAACACTGATATATCCCACACCCCTCACTCTCACACTTTGATATATCCCACACCCCTCACTGTAACACTCTGGTATATCCCACACCCCTCACTGTCACACTCTGATATACCCTGCACCCCTCACTGTAAACTCTGATATATCCCACACCCCTCACTGTAACACTCTGATATACCTCACACCCCTCACTGGAACACTCTGATATACCTCACACCCCTCACTGTAAACTCTGATATACCTCACACCCCTCACTGTAAACTCTGATATACCCTGCACCCCTCACTGTAACACTTTGATATATCCCACACCCCTCACTGTAACACTCTGATATACCCTGCACCCCTCACAGTAACACTCTGATATATCCCACACCCCTCACTGTAACACTCTGATATACCCTGCACCCCTCACTGTAACACTCTGATATACCCCACACCCCTCACTGTAAACTCTGATATACCGCACATCCCTCACTGTAACACTCAGATATATCCCACACCCCTCACTGTAACACTGATATACCCCACACCCCTCACTGTAACACTCTGATATATACCACACCCCTCACTGTAACACTCTGATATATCCCACACCCCTCACTGTAACACTGATATACCCCACACCCTCACTGTAACACACTGATATACCACACACCCCTCACTGTCACACTCTGATATATCCCACACCCCTCACTGTAACACTGATATACCCCACACCCTCACTGTAACACACTGATATACCACACACCCCTCACTGTAACACTCTGATATACCCCACACCCCTCCCTGTCACACTCTGATATACCCCACACCCCTCACTGTAACACACTGATATACCCCACACCCCTCCCTGTCACACTCTGATATATCCCACACCCCTCACTGTAACACACTGATATACCCCACACCCCTCCCTGTCACACTCTGATATACCCCACACCCCTCCCTGTGACACACTGATATACCCCACACCCCTCCCTGTCACACTCTGATATACCCCACACCCCTCCCTGTGACACACTGATATACCCCACACCCCTCACTGTAACACTCTGATATATCCCACACCCCTCACTGTAACACTCTGATATATCCCACACCCCTCACTGTAACACTCTGATATATCCCACACCCCTCACTGTAACACACTGATATATCCCACACCCCTCACTGTAACACACTGATATATCCCACACCCCTCACTGTAACACTCTGATATACCCCACACCCCTCACTGTAACACTCTGATATATCCCACAACCCTCACTGTAACACTCTGATATACCCCACACCCCTCACTGTTACACACTGATATATCCCACACCCCTCACTGTAACATACTGATATATCCCACACCCCTCCCTGTAACACTCTGATATACCCCACACCCCTCACTGTAACACTCTGATATATCCCACACCCCTCACTGTAACACTCTGATATACCCCACACCCCTCACTGTAACACTCTGATATATCCCACACCCCTCACCGTAACACTCTGATATACCCCACACCCCTCACTGTAACACACTGATATATCCCACTCCCCTCACTGTAACATTCTGATATATCCCACACCCCTCACTGTAACACACTGATATATCCCACACCCCTCACTGTAACACTCTGATATTCCCCACACCTCTCACTGTAACACTCTGATATATCCCACACCCCTCACTGTAACACTCTGATATACCCCACACCCCTCACTGTAACACTCTGATATACCCCACACCCCTCACTGTAACACTCTGATATTCCCCACACCTCTCACTGTAACACTCTGATATATCCCACACCCCTCACTGTAACACTCTGATATACCCCACACCCCTCACTGTAACACTCTGATATACCCCACACCCCTCATTGTAACACTCTGACATACCCCACACCCTTCACTGTAACACCCTGATATATCCCACACCCCTCACTGTAACACACTGATATATCCCACAACCCTCACTGTAACACTCTGATATACTCCACACTCCTCACTGTAACACTCTGATATATCCCACACCCCTCACTGTAACACTCTGATATACCTCACACCCCTCACTGTAACACTCTGATATATCCCACACCCCTCACAGTAACACTCTGATATATCCCACACCCCTCACTGTAACACTCTGATATACCGCACATCCCTCACTGTAAACTCTGATATATCCCACACCCCTCACTGTAACACTCTGATATACCTCACACCCCTCACTGTAACACTCTGATATATCCCACACCCCTCACAGTAACACACTGATATACCCCACACCCCTCCCTGTCACACTCTGATATATCCCACACCCCTCACTGTAACACTCTGATATACCTCACACCCCTCACTGTAACACTCTGATATACCTCACACCCCTCACTGTAAACTCTGATATACCTCACACCCCTCACTGTAAACTCTGATATACCCTGCACCCCTCACTGTAACACTTTGATATATCCCACACCCCTCACTGTAACACTCTGATATACCCTGCACCCCTCACAGTAACACTCTGATATATCCCACACCCCTCACTGTAACACTCTGATATACCCTGCACCCCTCACTGTAACACTCTGATATACCCCACACCCCTCACTGTAAACTCTGATATACCGCACATCCCTCACTGTAACACTCAGATATATCCCACACCCCTCACTGTAACACTGATATACCCCACACCCCTCACTGTAACACTCTGATATATACCACACCCCTCACTGTAACACTCTGATATATCCCACACCCCTCACTGTAACACTGATATACCCCACACCCTCACTGTAACACACTGATATACCACACACCCCTCACTGTCACACTCTGATATATCCCACACCCCTCACTGTAACACTGATATACCCCACACCCTCACTGTAACACACTGATATACCACACACCCCTCACTGTAACACTCTGATATACCCCACACCCCTCCCTGTCACACTCTGATATACCCCACACCCCTCACTGTAACACACTGATATACCCCACACCCCTCCCTGTCACACTCTGATATATCCCACACCCCTCACTGTAACACACTGATATACCCCACACCCCTCCCTGTCACACTCTGATAAACCCCACACCCCTCCCTGTGACACACTGATATACCCCACACCCCTCCCTGTCACACTCTGATATATCCCACACCCCTCCCTGTGACACACTGATATACCCCACACCCCTCACTGTAACACTCTGATATATCCCACACCCCTCACTGTAACACTCTGATATATCCCACACCCCTCACTGTAACACACTGATATATCCCACACCCCTCACTGTAACACTCTGATATACCCCACACCCCTCACTGTAACACTCTGATATATCCCACAACCCTCACTGTAACACTCTGATATACCCCACACCCCTCACTGTTACACACTGATATATCCCACACCCCTCACTGTAACACACTGATATATCCCACACCCCTCCCTGTAACACTCTGATATACCCCACACCCCTCACTGTAACACTCTGATATATCCCACACCCCTCACTGTAACACTCTGATATACCGCACATCCCTCACTGTAAACTCTGATATATCCCACACCCCTCACTGTAACACTCTGATATACTCCACACCCCTCACTGTAACACTCTGATATATCCCACACCCCTCACTGTAACACTCTGATATATCCCACACCCCTCACTGCAACACTCTGATATACTACACCCCTCACTGTAACACACTGATATATCCCACAACCCTCACTGTAACACTCTGATATACTCCACACCCCTCACTGTAACACTCTGATATATCCCACACCCCTCACTGTAACACTCTGATATATCCCACACCCCTCACTGTAACACTCTGATATACCGCACATCCCTCACTGTAAACTCTGATATACCCCACACCCCTCACTGTAACACTCTGACATACCGCACACCCGTCACTGCAACACTTTAATATATCCCACACCTCTCACTGTAACACACTGATATATCCCACAACCCTCACTGTAACACTCTGATATATCCCACACCCCTCACTGTAACACTTTAATATATCCCACACCCCTCACGGTAACACTCTGATATATGCCACACCCTCACTGGAACACTCTGGTATACCGCACATCCCTCACTGTAAACTCTGATATATCCCACACCCCTCACTGTAACACTCTGATATACCTCACACCCCTCACTGTAACACTCTGATATACCTCACACCCCTCACTGTAAACTCTGATATACCTCACACCCCTCACTGTAAACTCTGATATACCCTGCACCCCTCACTGTAACACTTTGATATATCCCACACCCCTCACTGTAACACTCTGATATACCCTGCACCCCTCACAGTAACACTCTGATATATCCCACACCCCTCACTGTAACACTCTGATATACCCTGCACCCCTCACTGTAACACTCTGATATACCCCACACCCCTCACTGTAAACTCTGATATACCGCACATCCCTCACTGTAACACTCAGATATATCCCACACCCCTCACTGTAACACTGATATACCCCACACCCCTCACTGTAACACTCTGATATATACCACACCCCTCACTGTAACACTCTGATATATCCCACACCCCTCACTGTAACACTGATATACCCCACACCCTCACTGTAACACACTGATATACCACACACCCCTCACTGTCACACTCTGATATATCCCACACCCCTCACTGTAACACTGATATACCCCACACCCTCACTGTAACACACTGATATACCACACACCCCTCACTGTAACACTCTGATATACCCCACACCCCTCCCTGTCACACTCTGATATACCCCACACCCCTCACTGTAACACACTGATATACCCCACACCCCTCCCTGTCACACTCTGATATATCCCACACCCCTCACTGTAACACACTGATATACCCCACACCCCTCCCTGTCACACTCTGATAAACCCCACACCCCTCCCTGTGACACACTGATATACCCCACACCCCTCCCTGTCACACTCTGATATATCCCACACCCCTCCCTGTGACACACTGATATACCCCACACCCCTCACTGTAACACTCTGATATATCCCACACCCCTCACTGTAACACTCTGATATATCCCACACCCCTCACTGTAACACACTGATATATCCCACACCCCTCACTGTAACACTCTGATATACCCCACACCCCTCACTGTAACACTCTGATATATCCCACAACCCTCACTGTAACACTCTGATATACCCCACACCCCTCACTGTTACACACTGATATATCCCACACCCCTCACTGTAACACACTGATATATCCCACACCCCTCCCTGTAACACTCTGATATACCCCACACCCCTCACTGTAACACTCTGATATATCCCACACCCCTCACTGTAACACTCTGATATACCGCACATCCCTCACTGTAAACTCTGATATATCCCACACCCCTCACTGTAACACTCTGATATACTCCACACCCCTCACTGTAACACTCTGATATATCCCACACCCCTCACTGTAACACTCTGATATATCCCACACCCCTCACTGCAACACTCTGATATACTACACCCCTCACTGTAACACACTGATATATCCCACAACCCTCACTGTAACACTCTGATATACTCCACACCCCTCACTGTAACACTCTGATATATCCCACACCCCTCACTGTAACACTCTGATATATCCCACACCCCTCACTGTAACACTCTGATATACCGCACATCCCTCACTGTAAACTCTGATATACCCCACACCCCTCACTGTAACACTCTGACATACCGCACACCCGTCACTGCAACACTTTAATATATCCCACACCTCTCACTGTAACACACTGATATATCCCACAACCCTCACTGTAACACTCTGATATATCCCACACCCCTCACTGTAACACTTTAATATATCCCACACCCCTCACGGTAACACTCTGATATATGCCACACCCTCACTGGAACACTCTGGTATACCGCACATCCCTCACTGTAAACTCTGATATATCCCACACCCCTCACTGTAACACTCTGATATACCTCACACCCCTCACTGTAACACTCTGATATATCCCACACCCCTCACAGTAACACACTGATATACCCCACACCCCTCCCTGTCACACTCTGATATATCCCACACCCCTCACTGTAACACTCTGATATACCTCACACCCCTCACTGTAACACTCTGATATACCTCACACCCCTCACTGTAAACTCTGATATACCTCACACCCCTCACTGTAAACTCTGATATACCCTGCACCCCTCACTGTAACACTTTGATATATCCCACACCCCTCACTGTAACACTCTGATATACCCTGCACCCCTCACAGTAACACTCTGATATATCCCACACCCCTCACTGTAACACTCTGATATACCCTGCACCCCTCACTGTAACACTCTGATATACCCCACACCCCTCACTGTAAACTCTGATATACCGCACATCCCTCACTGTAACACTCAGATATATCCCACACCCCTCACTGTAACACTGATATACCCCACACCCCTCACTGTAACACTCTGATATATACCACACCCCTCACTGTAACACTCTGATATATCCCACACCCCTCACTGTAACACTGATATACCCCACACCCTCACTGTAACACACTGATATACCACACACCCCTCACTGTCACACTCTGATATATCCCACACCCCTCACTGTAACACTGATATACCCCACACCCTCACTGTAACACACTGATATACCACACACCCCTCACTGTAACACTCTGATATACCCCACACCCCTCCCTGTCACACTCTGATATACCCCACACCCCTCACTGTAACACACTGATATACCCCACACCCCTCCCTGTCACACTCTGATATATCCCACACCCCTCACTGTAACACACTGATATACCCCACACCCCTCCCTGTCACACTCTGATATACCCCACAACCCTCCCTGTGACACACTGATATACCCCACACCCCTCCCTGTCACACTCTGATATATCCCACACCCCTCCCTGTGACACACTGATATACCCCACACCCCTCACTGTAACACTCTGATATACCCCACACCCCTCCCTGTGACACACTGATATACCCCACACCCCTCACTGTAACACTCTGATATACCCCACACCCCTCACTGTTACACACTGATATATCCCACACCCCTCACTGTAACACACTGATATATCCCACACCCCTCCCTGTAACACTCTGATATACCCCACACCCCTCACTGTAACACTCTGATATATCCCACACCCCTCACTGTAACACTCTGATATACCCCACACCCCTCACTGTAACACTCTGATATATCCCACACCCCTCACTGTAACACTCTGATATACCCCACACCCCTCACTGTAACACACTGATATATCCCACTCCCCTCACTGTAACATTCTGATATATCCCACACCCCTCACTGTAACACACTGATATATCCCACACCCCTCACTGTAACACTCTGATATTCCCCACACCTCTCACTGTAACACTCTGATATATCCCACACCCCTCACTGTAACACTCTGATATTCCCCACACCTCTCACTGTAACACTCTGATATATCCCACACCCCTCACTGTAACACACTGATATATCCCACTCCCCTCACTGTAACATTCTGATATATCCCACACCCCTCACTGTAACACACTGATATATCCCACACCCCTCACTGTAACACTCTGATATTCCCCACACCTCTCACTGTAACACTCTGATATACCCCACACCCCTCACTGTAACACTCTGATATATCCCACACCCCTCACTGCAACACTCTGATATACCCCACACCCCTCACTGTAACACTCTGATATACCCCACACCCCTCACTGTAACACTCTGACATACCGCACACCCCTCACTGTAACACTCTGATATACCTCACACCCCTCACTGTAAACTCTGATATACCTCACACCCCTCACTGTAAACTCTGATATACCCTGCACCCCTCACTGTAACACTTTGATATATCCCACACCCCTCACTGTAACACTCTGATATACCCTGCACCCCTCACAGTAACACTCTGATATATCCCACACCCCTCACTGTAACACTCTGATATACCCTGCACCCCTCACTGTAACACTCTGATATACCCCACACCCCTCACTGTAAACTCTGATATACCGCACATCCCTCACTGTAACACTCAGATATATCCCACACCCCTCACTGTAACACTGATATACCCCACACCCCTCACTGTAACACTCTGATATATACCACACCCCTCACTGTAACACTCTGATATATCCCACACCCCTCACTGTAACACTGATATACCCCACACCCTCACTGTAACACACTGATATACCACACACCCCTCACTGTCACACTCTGATATATCCCACACCCCTCACTGTAACACTGATATACCCCACACCCTCACTGTAACACACTGATATACCACACACCCCTCACTGTAACACTCTGATATACCCCACACCCCTCCCTGTCACACTCTGATATACCCCACACCCCTCACTGTAACACACTGATATACCCCACACCCCTCCCTGTCACACTCTGATATATCCCACACCCCTTACTGTAACACACTGATATACCCCACACCCCTCCCTGTCACACTCTGATATACCCCACACCCCTCCCTGTGACACACTGATATACCCCACACCCCTCCCTGTCACACTCTGATATATCCCACACCCCTCCCCGTGACACACTGATATACCCCACACCCCTCACTGTAACACTCTGATATATCCCACACCCCTCACTGTAACACTCTGATATATCCCACACCCCTCACTGTAACACACTGATATATCCCACACCCCTCACTGTAACACTCTGATATACCCCACACCCCTCACTGTAACACTCTGATATATCCCACAACCCTCACTGTAACACTCTGATATACCCCACACCCCTCACTGTTACACACTGATATATCCCACACCCCTCACTGTAACACACTGATATATCCCACACCCCTCCCTGTAACACTCTGATATACCCCACACCCCTCACTGTAACACTCTGATATATCCCACACCCCTCACTGTAACACTCTGATATACCCCACACCCCTCACTGTAACACTCTGATATATCCCACACCCCTCACTGTAACACTCTGATATACCCCACACCCCTCACTGTAACACACTGATATATCCCACTCCCCTCACTGTAACATTCTGATATATCCCACACACCTCACTGTAACACACTGATATATCCCACACCCCTCACTGTAACACTCTGATATTCCCCACACCTCTCACTGTAACACTCTGATATATCCCACACCCCTCACTGTAACACTCTGATATACCCCACACCCCTCACTGTAACACTCTGATATATCCCACACCCCTCACTGCAACACTCTGATATACCCCACACCCCTCACTGTAACACTCTGATATACCCCACACCCCTCACTGTAACACTCTGACATACCGCACACCCCTCACTGCAACACTTTAATATATCCCACACCCCTCACTGTAACACACTGATATATCCCACAACCCTCACTGTAACACTCTGATATACTCCACACCCCTCACTGTAACACTCTGATATATCCCACACCCCTCACAGTAACACTCTGATATATCCCACACCCCTCACTGTAACACTCTGATATACCGCACATCCCTCACTGTAAACTCTGATATATCCCACACCCCTCACTGTAACACTCTGATATACCTCACACCCCTCACTGTAACACTCTGATATATCCCACACCCCTCACAGTAACACTCTGATATATCCCACACCCCTCACTGTAACACTCTGATATACCGCACATCCCTCACTGTAAACTCTGATATATCCCACACCCCTCACTGTAACACTCTGATATACTCCACACCCCTCACTGTAACACTCTGATATATCCCACACCCCTCACTGTAACACTCTGATATATCCCACACCCCTCACTGCAACACTCTGATATACTTCACACCCCTCACTGTAACACACTGATATATCCCACAACCCTCACTGTAACACTCTGATATACTCCACACCCCTCACTGTAACACTCTGATATATCCCACACCCCTCACTGCAACACTCTGATATACTTCACACCCCTCACTGTAACACTCTGATATATCCCACACCCCTCACTGTAACACTCTGATATACCGCACATCCCTCACTGTAAACTCTGATATACCCCACACCCCTCACTGTAACACTCTGACATACCGCACACCCGTCACTGCAACACTTTAATATATCCCACACCTCTCACTGTAACACACTGATATATCCCACAACCCTCACTGTAACACTCTGATATATCCCACACCCCTCACTGTAACACTTTAATATATCCCACACCCCTCACGGTAACACTCTGATATATGCCACACCCTCACTGGAACACTCTGGTATACCGCACATCCCTCACTGTAAACTCTGATATATCCCACACCCCTCACTGTAACACTCTGATATACCTCACACCCCTCACTGTAACACTCTGATATATCCCACACCCCTCACAGTAACACACTGATATACCCCACACCCCTCCCTGTCACACTCTGATATATCCCACACCCCTCACTGTAACACTCTGATATACCTCACACCCCTCACTGTAACACTCTGATATACCTCACACCCCTCACTGTAAACTCTGATATACCTCACACCCCTCACTGTAAACTCTGATATACCCTGCACCCCTCACTGTAACACTTTGATATATCCCACACCCCTCACTGTAACACTCTGATATACCCTGCACCCCTCACAGTAACACTCTGATATATCCCACACCCCTCACTGTAACACTCTGATATACCCTGCACCCCTCACTGTAACACTCTGATATACCCCACACCCCTCACTGTAAACTCTGATATACCGCACATCCCTCACTGTAACACTCAGATATATCCCACACCCCTCACTGTAACACTGATATACCCCACACCCCTCACTGTAACACTCTGATATATACCACACCCCTCACTGTAACACTCTGATATATCCCACACCCCTCACTGTAACACTGATATACCCCACACCCTCACTGTAACACACTGATATACCACACACCCCTCACTGTCACACTCTGATATATCCCACACCCCTCACTGTAACACTGATATACCCCACACCCTCACTGTAACACACTGATATACCACACACCCCTCACTGTAACACTCTGATATACCCCACACCCCTCCCTGTCACACTCTGATATACCCCACACCCCTCACTGTAACACACTGATATACCCCACACCCCTCCCTGTCACACTCTGATATATCCCACACCCCTCACTGTAACACACTGATATACCCCACACCCCACCCTGTCACACTCTGATATACCCCACAACCCTCCCTGTGACACACTGATATACCCCACACCCCTCCCTGTCACACTCTGATATATCCCACACCCCTCCCTGTGACACACTGATATACCCCACACCCCTCACTGTAACACTCTGATATACCCCACACCCCTCCCTGTGACACACTGATATACCCCACACCCCTCACTGTAACACTCTGATATACCCCACACCCCTCACTGTTACACACTGATATATCCCACACCCCTCACTGTAACACACTGATATATCCCACACCCCTCCCTGTAACACTCTGATATACCCCACACCCCTCACTGTAACACTCTGATATATCCCACACCCCTCACTGTAACACTCTGATATACCCCACACCCCTCACTGTAACACTCTGATATATCCCACACCCCTCACTGTAACACTCTGATATACCCCACACCCCTCACTGTAACACACTGATATATCCCACTCCCCTCACTGTAACATTCTGATATATCCCACACCCCTCACTGTAACACACTGATATATCCCACACCCCTCACTGTAACACTCTGATATTCCCCACACCTCTCACTGTAACACTCTGATATATCCCACACCCCTCACTGTAACACTCTGATATACCCCACACCCCTCACTGTAACACTCTGATATATCCCACACCCCTCACTGCAACACTCTGATATACCCCACACCCCTCACTGTAACACTCTGATATACCCCACACCCCTCACTGTAACACTCTGACATACCGCACACCCCTCACTGCAACACTTTAATATATCCCACACCCCTCACTGTAACACACTGATATATCCCACAACCCTCACTGTAACACTCTGATATACTCCACACCCCTCACTGTAACACTCTGATATATCCCACACCCCTCACAGTAACACTCTGATATATCCCACACCCCTCACTGTAACACTCTGATATACCGCACATCCCTCACTGTAAACTCTGATATATCCCACACCCCTCACTGTAACACTCTGATATACCTCACACCCCTCACTGTAACACTCTGATATATCCCACACCCCTCACAGTAACACTCTGATATATCCCACACCCCTCACTGTAACACTCTGATATACCGCACATCCCTCACTGTAAACTCTGATATATCCCACACCCCTCACTGTAACACTCTGATATACTCCACACCCCTCACTGTAACACTCTGATATATCCCACACCCCTCACTGTAACACTCTGATATATCCCACACCCCTCACTGCAACACTCTGATATACTTCACACCCCTCACTGTAACACACTGATATATCCCACAACCCTCACTGTAACACTCTGATATACTCCACACCCCTCACTGTAACACTCTGATATATCCCACACCCCTCACTGTAACACTCTGATATATCCCACACCCCTCACTGTAACACTCTGATATACCCCACACCCCTCACTGTAACACTCTGACATACCGCACACCCGTCACTGCAACACTTTAATATATCCCACACCTCTCACTGTAACACACTGATATATCCCACAACCCTCACTGTAACACTCTGATATATCCCACACCCCTCACTGTAACACTTTAATATATCCCACACCCCTCACGGTAACACTCTGATATATGCCACACCCTCACTGGAACACTCTGGTATACCGCACATCCCTCACTGTAAACTCTGATATATCCCACACCCCTCACTGTAACACTCTGATATACCTCACACCCCTCACTGTAACACTCTGATATATCCCACACCCCTCACAGTAACACACTGATATACCCCACACCCCTCCCTGTCACACTCTGATATATCCCACACCCCTCACTGTAACACTCTGATATACCTCACACCCCTCACTGTAACACTCTGATATACCTCACACCCCTCACTGTAAACTCTGATATACCTCACACCCCTCACTGTAAACTCTGATATACCCTGCACCCCTCACTGTAACACTTTGATATATCCCACACCCCTCACTGTAACACTCTGATATACCCTGCACCCCTCACAGTAACACTCTGATATATCCCACACCCCTCACTGTAACACTCTGATATACCCTGCACCCCTCACTGTAACACTCTGATATACCCCACACCCCTCACTGTAAACTCTGATATACCGCACATCCCTCACTGTAACACTCAGATATATCCCACACCCCTCACTGTAACACTGATATACCCCACACCCCTCACTGTAACACTCTGATATATACCACACCCCTCACTGTAACACTCTGATATATCCCACACCCCTCACTGTAACACTGATATACCCCACACCCTCACTGTAACACACTGATATACCACACACCCCTCACTGTCACACTCTGATATATCCCACACCCCTCACTGTAACACTGATATACCCCACACCCTCACTGTAACACACTGATATACCACACACCCCTCACTGTAACACTCTGATATACCCCACACCCCTCCCTGTCACACTCTGATATACCCCACACCCCTCACTGTAACACACTGATATACCCCACACCCCTCCCTGTCACACTCTGATATATCCCACACCCCTCACTGTAACACACTGATATACCCCACACCCCTCCCTGTCACACTCTGATATACCCCACAACCCTCCCTGTGACACACTGATATACCCCACACCCCTCCCTGTCACACTCTGATATATCCCACACCCCTCCCTGTGACACACTGATATACCCCACACCCCTCACTGTAACACTCTGATATACCCCACACCCCTCCCTGTGACACACTGATATACCCCACACCCCTCACTGTCACACTCTGATATATCCCACACCCCTCACTGTAACACTCTGATATATCCCACACCCCTCACTGTAACACACTGATATATCCCACACCCCTCACTGTAACACACTGATATATCCCACACCCCTCACTGTAACACTCTGATATACCCCACACCCCTCACTGTAACAGTCTGATATATCCCACAACCCTCACTGTAACACTCTGATATACCCCACACCCCTCACTGTTACACACTGATATATCCCACACCCCTCACTGTAACACACTGATATATCCCACACCCCTCCCTGTAACACTCTGATATACCCCACACCCCTCACTGTAACACTCTGATATATCCCACACCCCTCACTGTAACACTCTGATATACCCCACACCCCTCACTGTAACACTCTGATATATCCCACACCCCTCACTGTAACACTCTGATGTACCCCACACCCCTCACTGTAACACACTGATATATCCCACTCCCCTCACTGTAACATTCTGATATATCCCACACCCCTCACTGTAACACACTGATATATCCCACACCCCTCACTGTAACACTCTGATATTCCCCACACCTCTCACTGTAACACTCTGATATATCCCACACCCCTCACTGTAACACTCTGATATACCCCACACCCCTCACTGTAACACTCTGATATATCCCACACCCCTCACTGCAACACTCTGATATACCCCACACCCCTCACTGTAACACTCTGATATACCCCACACCCCTCACTGTAACACTCTGACATACCGCACACCCCTCACTGCAACACTTTAATATATCCCACACCCCTCACTGTAACACATATCCCACAACCCTCACTTTACCACTCTGATATACTCCACACCCCTCACTGTAACACTCTGATATATCCCACACCCCTCACAGTAACACTCTGATATATCCCACACCCCTCACTGTAACACTCTGATATACCGCACATCCCTCACTGTAAACTCTGATATATCCCACACCCCTCACTGTAACACTCTGATATACCTCACACCCCTCACTGTAACACTCTGATATATCCCACACCCCTCACAGTAACACTCTGATATATCCCACACCCCTCACTGTAACACTCTGATATACCGCACATCCCTCACTGTAAACTCTGATATACCCCACACCCCTCACTGTAACACTCTGATATATCCCACACCCCTCACTGTAACACTCTGATATACCCCACACCCCTCACTGTAACACACTGATATATCCCACTCCCCTCACTGTAACATTCTGATATATCCCACACCCCTCACTGTAACACACTGATATATCCCACACCCCTCACTGTAACACTCTGATATTCCCCACACCTCTCACTGTAACACTCTGATATATCCCACACCCCTCACTGTAACACTCTGATATACCCCACACCCCTCACTGTAACACTCTGATATATCCCACACCCCTCACTGCAACACTCTGATATACCCCACACCCCTCACTGTAACACTCTGATATACCCCACACCCCTCACTGTAACACTCTGACATACCGCACACCCCTCACTGCAACACTTTAATATATCCCACACCCCTCACTGTAACACACTGATATCTCCCACAACCCTCACTGTAACACTCTGATATACTCCACACCCCTCACTGTAACACTCTGATATATCCCACACCCCTCACAGTAACACTCTGATATATCCCACACCCCTCACTGTAACACTCTGATATACCGCACATCCCTCACTGTAAACTCTGATATATCCCACACCCCTCACTGTAACACTCTGATATACCTCACACCCCTCACTGTAACACTCTGATATATCCCACACCCCTCACAGTAACACTCTGATATATCCCACACCCCTCACTGTAACACTCTGATATACCGCACATCCCTCACTGTAAACTCTGATATATCCCACACCCCTCACTGTAACACTCTGATATACTCCACACCCCTCACTGTAACACTCTGATATATCCCACACCCCTCACTGTAACACTCTGATATATCCCACACCCCTCACTGCAACACTCTGATATACTTCACACCCCTCACTGTAACACACTGATATATCCCACAACCCTCACTGTAACACTCTGATATACTCCACACCCCTCACTGTAACACTCTGATATATCCCACACCCCTCACTGTAACACTCTGATATATCCCACACCCCTCACTGTAACACTCTGATATACCGCACATCCCTCACTGTAAACTCTGATATACCCCACACCCCTCACTGTAACACTCTGACATACTGCACACCCGTCACTGCAACACTTTAATATATCCCACACCTCTCACTGTAACACACTGATATATCCCACAACCCTCACTGTAACACTCTGATATATCCCACACCCCTCACGGTAACACTCTGATATATGCCACACCCTCACTGGAACACTCTGGTATACCGCACATCCCTCACTGTAAACTCTGATATATCCCACACCCCTCACTGTAACACTCTGATATACCTCACACCCCTCACTGTAACACTCTGATATATCCCACACCCCTCACAGTAACACACTGATATACCCCACACCCCTCCCTGTCACACTCTGATATATCCCACACCCCTCACTGTAACACTCTGATATACCTCACACCCCTCACTGTAACACTCTGATATACCTCACACCCCTCACTGTAAACTCTGATATACCTCACACCCCTCACTGTAAACTCTGATATACCCTGCACCCCTCACTGTAACACTTTGATATATCCCACACCCCTCACTGTAACACTCTGATATACCCTGCACCCCTCACAGTAACACTCTGATATATCCCACACCCCTCACTGTAACACTCTGATATACCCTGCACCCCTCACTGTAACACTCTGATATACCCCACACCCCTCACTGTAAACTCTGATATACCGCACATCCCTCACTGTAACACTCAGATATATCCCACACCCCTCACTGTAACACTGATATACCCCACACCCCTCACTGTAACACTCTGATATATACCACACCCCTCACTGTAACACTCTGATATATCCCACACCCCTCACTGTAACACTGATATACCCCACACCCTCACTGTAACACACTGATATACCACACACCCCTCACTGTCACACTCTGATATATCCCACACCCCTCACTGTAACACTGATATACCCCACACCCTCACTGTAACACACTGATATACCACACACCCCTCACTGTAACACTCTGATATACCCCACACCCCTCCCTGTCACACTCTGATATACCCCACACCCCTCACTGTAACACTCTGATATACCCTGCACCCCTCACAGTAACACTCTGATATATCCCACACCCCTCACTGTAACACTCTGATATACCCTGCACCCCTCACTGTAACACTCTGATATACCCCACACCCCTCACTGTAAACTCTGATATACCGCACATCCCTCACTGTAACACTCAGATATATCCCACACCCCTCACTGTAACACTGATATACCCCACACCCCTCACTGTAACACTCTGATATATACCACACCCCTCACTGTAACACTCTGATATATCCCACACCCCTCACTGTAACACTGATATACCCCACACCCTCACTGTAACACACTGATATACCACACACCCCTCACTGTCACACTCTGATATATCCCACACCCCTCACTGTAACACTGATATACCCCACACCCTCACTGTAACACACTGATATACCACACACCCCTCACTGTAACACTCTGATATACCCCACACCCCTCCCTGTCACACTCTGATATACCCCACACCCCTCACTGTAACACACTGATATACCCCACACCCCTCCCTGTCACACTCTGATATATCCCACACCCCTCACTGTAACACACTGATATACCCCACACCCCTCCCTGTCACACTCTGATATACCCCACAACCCTCCCTGTGACACACTGATATACCCCACACCCCTCCCTGTCACACTCTGATATATCCCACACCCCTCCCTGTGACACACTGATATACCCCACACCCCTCACTGTAACACTCTGATATACCCCACACCCCTCCCTGTGACACACTGATATACCCCACACCCCTCACTGTAACACTCTGATATACCCCACACCCCTCACTGTTACACACTGATATATCCCACACCCCTCACTGTAACACACTGATATATCCCACACCCCTCCCTGTAACACTCTGATATACCCCACACCCCTCACTGTAACACTCTGATATATCCCACACCCCTCACTGTAACACTCTGATATACCCCACACCCCTCACTGTAACACTCTGATATACCCCACACCCCTCACTGCAACACACTGATATATCCCACTCCCCTCACTGTAACATTCTGATATATCCCACACCCCTCACTGTAACACACTGATATATCCCACACCCCTCACTGTAACACTCTGATATACCCCACACCCCTCACTGCAACACACTGATATATCCCACTCCCCTCACTGTAACATTCTGATATATCCCACACCCCTCACTGTAACACACTGATATATCCCACACCCCTCACTGTAACACTCTGATATTCCCCACACCTCTCACTGTAACACTCTGATATATCCCACACCCCTCACTGTAACACTCTGATATACCCCACACCCCTCACTGTAACACTCTGATATATCCCACACCCCTCACTGCAACACTCTGATATACCCCACACCCCTCACTGTAACACTCTGATATACCCCACACCCCTCACTGTAACACTCTGACATACCGCACACCCCTCACTGCAACACTTTAATATATCCCACACCCCTCACTGTAACACACTGATATATCCCACAACCCTCACTGTAACACTCTGATATACTCCACACCCCTCACTGTAACACTCTGATATATCCCACACCCCTCACAGTAACACTCTGATATATCCCACACCCCTCACTGTAACACTCTGATATACCGCACATCCCTCACTGTAAACTCTGATATATCCCACACCCCTCACTGTAACACTCTGATATACCTCACACCCCTCACTGTAACACTCTGATATATCCCACACCCCTCACAGTAACACTCTGATATATCCCACACCCCTCACTGTAACACTCTGATATACCGCACATCCCTCACTGTAAACTCTGATATATCCCACACCCCTCACTGTAACACTCTGATATACTCCACACCCCTCACTGTAACACTCTGATATATCCCACACCCCTCACTGTAACACTCTGATATATCCCACACCCCTCACTGCAACACTCTGATATACTTCACACCCCTCACTGTAACACACTGATATATCCCACAACCCTCACTGTAACACTCTGATATACTCCACACCCCTCACTGTAACACTCTGATATATCCCACACCCCTCACTGTAACACTCTGATATATCCCACACCCCTCACTGTAACACTCTGATATACCCCACACCCCTCACTGTAACACTCTGACATACCGCACACCCGTCACTGCAACACTTTAATATATCCCACACCTCTCACTGTAACACACTGATATATCCCACAACCCTCACTGTAACACTCTGATATATCCCACACCCCTCACTGTAACACTTTAATATATCCCACACCCCTCACGGTAACACTCTGATATATGCCACACCCTCACTGGAACACTCTGGTATACCGCACATCCCTCACTGTAAACTCTGATATATCCCACACCCCTCACTGTAACACTCTGATATACCTCACACCCCTCACTGTAACACTCTGATATATCCCACACCCCTCACAGTAACACACTGATATACCCCACACCCCTCCCTGTCACACTCTGATATATCCCACACCCCTCACTGTAACACTCTGATATACCTCACACCCCTCACTGTAACACTCTGATATACCTCACACCCCTCACTGTAAACTCTGATATACCTCACACCCCTCACTGTAAACTCTGATATACCCTGCACCCCTCACTGTAACACTTTGATATATCCCACACCCCTCACTGTAACACTCTGATATACCCTGCACCCCTCACAGTAACACTCTGATATATCCCACACCCCTCACTGTAACACTCTGATATACCCTGCACCCCTCACTGTAACACTCTGATATACCCCACACCCCTCACTGTAAACTCTGATATACCGCACATCCCTCACTGTAACACTCAGATATATCCCACACCCCTCACTGTAACACTGATATACCCCACACCCCTCACTGTAACACTCTGATATATACCACACCCCTCACTGTAACACTCTGATATATCCCACACCCCTCACTGTAACACTGATATACCCCACACCCTCACTGTAACACACTGATATACCACACACCCCTCACTGTCACACTCTGATATATCCCACACCCCTCACTGTAACACTGATATACCCCACACCCTCACTGTAACACACTGATATACCACACACCCCTCACTGTAACACTCTGATATACCCCACACCCCTCCCTGTCACACTCTGATATACCCCACACCCCTCACTGTAACACACTGATATACCCCACACCCCTCCCTGTCACACTCTGATATATCCCACACCCCTCACTGTAACACACTGATATACCCCACACCCCTCCCTGTCACACTCTGATATACCCCACAACCCTCCCTGTGACACACTGATATACCCCACACCCCTCCCTGTCACACTCTGATATATCCCACACCCCTCCCTGTGACACACTGATATACCCCACACCCCTCACTGTAACACTCTGATATACCCCACACCCCTCCCTGTGACACACTGATATACCCCACACCCCTCACTGTCACACTCTGATATATCCCACACCCCTCACTGTAACACTCTGATATATCCCACACCCCTCACTGTAACACACTGATATATCCCACACCCCTCACTGTAACACACTGATATATCCCACACCCCTCACTGTAACACTCTGATATACCCCACACCCCTCACTGTAACAGTCTGATATATCCCACAACCCTCACTGTAACACTCTGATATACCCCACACCCCTCACTGTTACACACTGATATATCCCACACCCCTCACTGTAACACACTGATATATCCCACACCCCTCCCTGTAACACTCTGATATACCCCACACCCCTCACTGTAACACTCTGATATATCCCACACCCCTCACTGTAACACTCTGATATACCCCACACCCCTCACTGTAACACTCTGATATATCCCACACCCCTCACTGTAACACTCTGATGTACCCCACACCCCTCACTGTAACACACTGATATATCCCACTCCCCTCACTGTAACATTCTGATATATCCCACACCCCTCACTGTAACACACTGATATATCCCACACCCCTCACTGTAACACTCTGATATTCCCCACACCTCTCACTGTAACACTCTGATATATCCCACACCCCTCACTGTAACACTCTGATATACCCCACACCCCTCACTGTAACACTCTGATATATCCCACACCCCTCACTGCAACACTCTGATATACCCCACACCCCTCACTGTAACACTCTGATATACCCCACACCCCTCACTGTAACACTCTGACATACCGCACACCCCTCACTGCAACACTTTAATATATCCCACACCCCTCACTGTAACACATATCCCACAACCCTCACTTTACCACTCTGATATACTCCACACCCCTCACTGTAACACTCTGATATATCCCACACCCCTCACAGTAACACTCTGATATATCCCACACCCCTCACTGTAACACTCTGATATACCGCACATCCCTCACTGTAAACTCTGATATATCCCACACCCCTCACTGTAACACTCTGATATACCTCACACCCCTCACTGTAACACTCTGATATATCCCACACCCCTCACAGTAACACTCTGATATATCCCACACCCCTCACTGTAACACTCTGATATACCGCACATCCCTCACTGTAAACTCTGATATACCCCACACCCCTCACTGTAACACTCTGATATATCCCACACCCCTCACTGTAACACTCTGATATACCCCACACCCCTCACTGTAACACACTGATATATCCCACTCCCCTCACTGTAACATTCTGATATATCCCACACCCCTCACTGTAACACACTGATATATCCCACACCCCTCACTGTAACACTCTGATATTCCCCACACCTCTCACTGTAACACTCTGATATATCCCACACCCCTCACTGTAACACTCTGATATACCCCACACCCCTCACTGTAACACTCTGATATATCCCACACCCCTCACTGCAACACTCTGATATACCCCACACCCCTCACTGTAACACTCTGATATACCCCACACCCCTCACTGTAACACTCTGACATACCGCACACCCCTCACTGCAACACTTTAATATATCCCACACCCCTCACTGTAACACACTGATATATCCCACAACCCTCACTGTAACACTCTGATATACTCCACACCCCTCACTGTAACACTCTGATATATCCCACACCCCTCACAGTAACACTCTGATATATCCCACACCCCTCACTGTAACACTCTGATATACCGCACATCCCTCACTGTAAACTCTGATATATCCCACACCCCTCACTGTAACACTCTGATATACCTCACACCCCTCACTGTAACACTCTGATATATCCCACACCCCTCACAGTAACACTCTGATATATCCCACACCCCTCACTGTAACACTCTGATATACCGCACATCCCTCACTGTAAACTCTGATATATCCCACACCCCTCACTGTAACACTCTGATATACTCCACACCCCTCACTGTAACACTCTGATATATCCCACACCCCTCACTGTAACACTCTGATATATCCCACACCCCTCACTGCAACACTCTGATATACTTCACACCCCTCACTGTAACACACTGATATATCCCACAACCCTCACTGTAACACTCTGATATACTCCACACCCCTCACTGTAACACTCTGATATATCCCACACCCCTCACTGTAACACTCTGATATATCCCACACCCCTCACTGTAACACTCTGATATACCGCACATCCCTCACTGTAAACTCTGATATACCCCACACCCCTCACTGTAACACTCTGACATACTGCACACCCGTCACTGCAACACTTTAATATATCCCACACCTCTCACTGTAACACACTGATATATCCCACAACCCTCACTGTAACACTCTGATATATCCCACACCCCTCACTGTAACACTTTAATATATCCCACACCCCTCACGGTAACACTCTGATATATGCCACACCCTCACTGGAACACTCTGGTATACCGCACATCCCTCACTGTAAACTCTGATATATCCCACACCCCTCACTGTAACACTCTGATATACCTCACACCCCTCACTGTAACACTCTGATATATCCCACACCCCTCACAGTAACACACTGATATACCCCACACCCCTCCCTGTCACACTCTGATATATCCCACACCCCTCACTGTAACACTCTGATATACCTCACACCCCTCACTGTAACACTCTGATATACCTCACACCCCTCACTGTAAACTCTGATATACCCTGCACCCCTCACTGTAACACTTTGATATATCCCACACCCCTCACTGTAACACTCTGATATACCCTGCACCCCTCACAGTAACACTCTGATATATCCCACACCCCTCACTGTAACACTCTGATATACCCTGCACCCCTCACTGTAACACTCTGATATACCCCACACCCCTCACTGTAAACTCTGATATACCGCACATCCCTCACTGTAACACTCAGATATATCCCACACCCCTCACTGTAACACTGATATACCCCACACCCCTCACTGTAACACTCTGATATATACCACACCCCTCACTGTAACACTCTGATATATCCCACACCCCTCACTGTAACACTGATATACCCCACACCCTCACTGTAACACACTGATATACCACACACCCCTCACTGTCACACTCTGATATATCCCACACCCCTCACTGTAACACTGATATACCCCACACCCTCACTGTAACACACTGATATACCACACACCCCTCACTGTAACACTCTGATATACCCCACACCCCTCCCTGTCACACTCTGATATACCCCACACCCCTCACTGTAACACACTGATATACCCCACACCCCTCCCTGTCACACTCTGATATATCCCACACCCCTCACTGTAACACACTGATATACCCCACACCCCTCCCTGTCACACTCTGATATACCCCACAACCCTCCCTGTGACACACTGATATACCCCACACCCCTCCCTGTCACACTCTGATATATCCCACACCCCTCCCTGTGACACACTGATATACCCCACACCCCTCACTGTAACACTCTGATATACCCCACACCCCTCCCTGTGACACACTGATATACCCCACACCCCTCACTGTAACACTCTGATATATCCCACACCCCTCACTGTAACACTCTGATATATCCCACACCCCTCACTGTAACACACTGATATGTCCCACACCCCTCACTGTAACACACTGATATATCCCACACCCCTCACTGTAACACTCTGATATACCCCACACCCCTCACTGCAACACTCTGATATATCCCACACCCCTCACTGTAACACACTTATATCCCACACCCCTCCCTGTAACACTCTGATATACCCCACACCCCTCACTGTAACACTCTGATATATCCCACAACCCTCACTGTAACACACTTATATCCCACACCCCTCACTGTTACACACTGATATATCCCACACCCCTCACTGTAACACACTGATATATCCCACACCCCTCCCTGTAACACTCTGATATACCCCACACCCCTCACTGTAACACTCTGATATATCCCACACCCCTCCCTGTAACACTCTGATATACCCCACACCCCTCACTGTAACACTCTGATATATCCCACACCCCTCACTGTAACACTCTGATATACCCCACACCCCTCACTGTAACACTCTGATATATCCCACACCCCTCACTGTAACACTCTGATGTACCCCACACCCCTCACTGTAACACACTGATATATCCCACTCCCCTCACTGTAACATTCTGATATATCCCACACCCCTCACTGTAACACACTGATATATCCCACACCCCTCACTGTAACACTCTGATATTCCCCACACCTCTCACTGTAACACTCTGATATATCCCACACCCCTCACTGTAACACTCTGATATACCCCACACCCCTCCCTGTAACACTCTGATATATCCCACACCCCTCACTGCAACACTCTGATATACCCCACACCCCTCCCTGTCACACTCTGATATATCCCACACCCCTCACTGTAACACACTGATATACCCCACACCCCTCCCTGTCACACTCTGATATACCCCACAACCCTCCCTGTGACACACTGATATACCCCACACCCCTCCCTGTCACACTCTGATATATCCCACACCCCTCCCTGTGACACACTGATATACCCCACACCCCTCACTGTAACACTCTGATATACCCCACACCCCTCCCTGTGACACACTGATATACCCCACACCCCTCACTGTAACACTCTGATATATCCCACACCCCTCACTGTAACACTCTGATATATCCCACACCCCTCACTGTAACACACTGATATGTCCCACACCCCTCACTGTAACACACTGATATATCCCACACCCCTCACTGTAACACTCTGATATACCCCACACCCCTCACTGCAACACTCTGATATATCCCACACCCCTCACTGTAACACACTTATATCCCACACCCCTCCCTGTAACACTCTGATATACCCCACACCCCTCACTGTAACACTCTGATATATCCCACAACCCTCACTGTAACACACTTATATCCCACACCCCTCACTGTTACACACTGATATATCCCACACCCCTCACTGTAACACACTGATATATCCCACACCCCTCCCTGTAACACTCTGATATACCCCACACCCCTCACTGTAACACTCTGATATATCCCACACCCCTCCCTGTAACACTCTGATATACCCCACACCCCTCACTGTAACACTCTGATATATCCCACACCCCTCACTGTAACACTCTGATATACCCCACACCCCTCACTGTAACACTCTGATATATCCCACACCCCTCACTGTAACACTCTGATGTACCCCACACCCCTCACTGTAACACACTGATATATCCCACTCCCCTCACTGTAACATTCTGATATATCCCACACCCCTCACTGTAACACACTGATATATCCCACACCCCTCACTGTAACACTCTGATATTCCCCACACCTCTCACTGTAACACTCTGATATATCCCACACCCCTCACTGTAACACTCTGATATACCCCACACCCCTCACTGTAACACTCTGATATATCCCACACCCCTCACTGCAACACTCTGATATACCCCACACCCCTCACTGTAACACTCTGATATACCCCACACCCCTCACTGTAACACTCTGACATACCGCACACCCCTCACTGCAACACTTTAATATATCCCACACCCCTCACTGTAACACATATCCCACAACCCTCACTGTACCACTCTGATATACTCCACACCCCTCACTGTAACACTCTGATATATCCCACACCCCTCACAGTAACACTCTGATATATCCCACACCCCTCACTGTAACACTCTGATATACCGCACATCCCTCACTGTAAACTCTGATATATCCCACACCCCTCACTGTAACACTCTGATATACCTCACACCCCTCACTGTAACACTCTGATATATCCCACACCCCTCACAGTAACACTCTGATATATCCCACACCCCTCACTGTAACACTCTGATATACCGCACATCCCTCACTGTAAACTCTGATATATCCCACACCCCTCACTGTAACACTCTGATATACTCCACACCCCTCACTGTAACACTCTGATATATCCCACACCCCTCACTGTAACACTCTGATATATCCCACACCCCTCACTGTAACACTCTGATATACCTCACACCCCTCACTGTAACACACTGATATATCCCACAACCCTCACTGTAACACTCTGATATATCCCACACCCCTCACTGTAACACTCTGATATATCCCACACCCCTCACTGTAACACTCTGATATACCGCACATCCCTCACTGTAAACTCTGATATACCCCACACCCCTCACTGTAACACTCTGACATACCGCACACCCCTCACTGCAACACTTTAATATATCCCACACCCCTCACTGTAACACACAGATATATCCCACAACCCTCACTGTAACACTCTGATATATCCCACACCCCTCACTGTAACACTTTAATATATCCCACACCCCTCACGGTAACACTCTGATATCTGCCACACCCTCACTGGAACACTCTGGTATATCCCACACCCCTCACTGTAACACACTGATATATCCCACACCCCTCACTGTAAAACTCTGATATACCCCACACCCCTCACTGTAACACTCTGATATACCGCACACCCCTCACTGTAACACTCTGATATACCTCACACCCCTCACTGTAAACTTTAATATATCCCACACCCCTCACTGTCACACTTTGATATATCCCACACCCCTCACTGTAACACTCTGATATACCCCACACCCCTCACTGTAACACTCTGATATATCCCACACCCCTCACTGTAACACTCTGATATACCCCACACCCCTCACTGTAACACTCTGATATATCCCACACCCCTCACTGTCAATCTCTGATATACCCTGCACCCCTCACTGTAAACTCTGATATATCCCACACCCCTCACTGTAACACTCTGATATACCTCACACCCCTCACTGTAACACTCTGATATACCTCACACCCCTCACTGTAACACTCTGATATATCCCACACCCCTCACTGTAACACTCCGATATATCCCACACCCCTCACTGTAACACTCTGATATATCCCACACCCCTCACTGTAACACTCTGATATACCCCACACCCCTCACTGTAACACTCTGATATATCCCACACCCCTCACTGTCAATCTCTGATATACCCTGCACCCCTCACTGTAAACTCTGATATATCCCACACCCCTCACTGTAACACTCTGATATACCTCACACCCCTCACTGTAACACTCTGATATATCCCACACCCCTCACTGTAACACTCCGATATATCCCACATCCCTCACTGTAAACTCTGATATATCCCACACCCCTCACTGTACCACTCTGATATACTCCACACCCCTCACTGTAACACTCTGATATATCCCACACCCCTCACAGTAACACTCTGATATATCCCACACCCCTCACTGTAACACTCTGATATACCGCACATCCCTCACTGTAAACTCTGATATATCCCACACCCCTCACTGTAACACTCTGATATACCTCACACCCCTCACTGTAACACTCTGATATATCCCACACCCCTCACAGTAACACTCTGATATATCCCACACCCCTCACTGTAACACTCTGATATACCGCACATCCCTCACTGTAAACTCTGATATATCCCACACCCCTCACTGTAACACTCTGATATACTCCACACCCCTCACTGTAACACTCTGATATATCCCACACCCCTCACTGTAACACTCTGATATATCCCACACCCCTCACTGTAACACACTGATATACCTCACACCCCTCACTGTAACACACTGATATATCCCACAACCCTCACTGTAACACTCTGATATATCCCACACCCCTCACTGTAACACTCTGATATATCCCACACCCCTCACTGTAACACTCTGATATACCGCACATCCCTCACTGTAAACTCTGATATACCCCACACCCCTCACTGTAACACTCTGACATACTGCACACCCCTCACTGCAACACTTTAATATATCCCACACCCCTCACTGTAACACACTGATATATCCCACAACCCTCACTGTAACACTCTGATATATCCCACACCCCTCACTGTAACACTTTAATATATCCCACACCCCTCACGGTAACACTCTGATATCTGCCACACCCTCACTGGAACACTCTGGTATATCCCACACCCCTCACTGTAACACACTGATATATCCCACACCCCTCACTGTAAAACTCTGATATACCCCACACCCCTCACTGTAACACTCTGATATACCGCACACCCCTCACTGTAACACTCTGATATACCTCACACCCCTCACTGTAAACTTTAATATATCCCACACCCCTCACTGTCACACTTTGATATATCCCACACCCCTCACTGTAACACTCTGATATACCCCACACCCCTCACTGTAACACTCTGATATATCCCACACCCCTCACTGTAACACTCTGATATACCCCACACCCCTCACTGTAACACTCTGATATATCCCACACCCCTCACTGTCAATCTCTGATATACCCTGCACCCCTCACTGTAAACTCTGATATATCCCACACCCCTCACTGTAACACTCTGATATACCTCACACCCCTCACTGTAACACTCTGATATACCTCACACCCCTCACTGTAACACTCTGATATATCCCACACCCCTCACTGTAACACTCCGATATATCCCACACCCCTCACTGTAACACTCTGATATATCCCACACCCCTCACTGTAACACTCTGATATACCCCACACCCCTCACTGTAACACTCTGATATATCCCACACCCCTCACTGTCAATCTCTGATATACCCTGCACCCCTCACTGTAAACTCTGATATATCCCACACCCCTCACTGTAACACTCTGATATACCTCACACCCCTCACTGTAACACTCTGATATATCCCACACCCCTCACTGTAACACTCCGATATATCCCACATCCCTCACTGTAAACTCTGATATATCCCACACCCCTCACTGTAACACTCCGATATATCACACACCCCTCACTGTAACACTCTGATATATCCCACACCCCTCACTGTAAACTCTGATATATCCCACACCCCTCACTGTAACACTCTGATATATCCCACACCCCTCACTGTAAACTCTGATATATCCCACACCCCTCACTGTAACACTCTGATATACCTCACACCCCTCACTGTAACACTCTGATATACCTCACACCCCTCACTGTAAACTCTGATATATCCCACACCCCTCACTGTAACACTCTGATATACCTCACACCCCTCACTGTAACACTCTGATAGACCGCACATCCCTCACTGTAAACTCTGATATACCCCACACCCCTCACTGTAACACTCTGATATATCCCACACCCCTCACTGTAACACTCTGATATATCCCACACCCCTCACTGTAACACTCTGATATACCTCACACCCCTCACTGTAACACTCTGATATACCGCACATCCCTCACTGTAAACTCTGATAGACCCCACACCCCTCACTGTAACACTCTGATATACCGCACATCCCTCACTGTAAACTCTGATAGACCCCACACCCCTCACTGTAACACTCTGATATATCCCACACCCCTCACTGTGACACTCTGATATACCCCACACCCCTCACTGTAACACTCTGATATATCCCACACCCCTCACTGTAACACTCTGATATATCCCACACCCCTCACTGTAACACTCTGATAGACCCCACACCCCTCACTGTAACACTCTGATATATCCCACACCCCTCACTGTAACACTCTGATATACCGCACATCCGTCACTGTAAACTCTGATAGACCCCACACCCCTCACTGTAACACTCTGATATATCCCACACCCCTCACTGTAGCACTCTGATATACCGCAACTTCCCTCACTGTAAACTCTGATTTCCCGCACATCCCTCACTGTAAACTCTGATATACCCCACACCCCTGACTGTAACACACTGATATATCCCACACCCCTCACTGTAACACTCTGATATACCTCACACCCCTCACTGTAACACACTGATATACCGCACATCCCTCACTGTAACATTCTGATATATCCCACATCCCTCACTGTAACATTCTGATATATCCCACACCCCTCACTGTAACATTCTGATATACCCCACACCCCTCACTGTAACACTCTGATATATCCCACACCCCTCACTGTAACACTCTGATATACCGCACATCCCTCACTGTAACATTCTGATATATCCCACACCCCTCACTGTAACATTCTGATATACCCCACACCCCTCACTGTAACACTCTGATATATCCCACACCCCTCACTGTAACACTCTGATATATCCCACACCTCTCAGTGTAACACTCTGATATATCCCACATCCCTCACTGTAAACTCTGATATATCCCACACCCCTCACTGCAACACTCTGATATATCCCACACCCCTCACTGTAACACTGATATATCCCACACCCCTCACTGTAACACTCTGATATATCCCACATCCCTCACTGTAACACTCTGATATACCGCAACTTCCCTCACTGTAAACTCTGATTTCCCGCACATCCCTCACTGTAAACTCTGATATACCCCACACCCCTCACTGTAACACACTGATATATCCCACACCCCTCACTGTAACACTCTGATATATCCCACACCCCTCACTGTAACACTCTGATATACCTCACACCCCTCACTGTAACACACTGATATACCGCACATCCCTCACTGTAACATTCTGATATATCCCACACCCCTCACTGTAACACTTTGATATACCGCACATCCCTCACTGTAACATTCTGATATATCCCACACCCCTCACTGTAACATTCTGATATACCCCACACCCCTCACTGTAACACTCTGATATATCCCACACCCCTCACTGTAACACTCTGATATATCCCACACCCCTCACTGTAACACTCTGATATATCCCACACCTCTCAGTGTAACACTCTGATATATCCCACATCCCTCACTGTAAACTCTGATATATCCGACACCCCTCACTGCAACACTCTGATATATCCCACACCTCTCACTGTAACACTGATATATCCCACACCCCTCACTGTAACACTCTGATATATCCCACACCCCTCACTGTAACACTCTGGTATATCCCACACCCATCAGTGTAACACTCTGATATATCCCACACCCCTCACTGGAACACTCTGAGATATCCCACACCCCTCACTGTAAACTCTGATATATCCCACACCCCTCACTGGAACACTCTGATATATCCCACACCCCTCACTGTAACACTCTGATATATCCCACACCCCTCACTGTAAATTCTGATATATCCCACACCCCTCACTGGAACACTCTGATATATCCCACACCCCTCACTGTAAACTCTGATATATCCCACACCCCTCACTGTAACACTCTGGTATATCCCACACCCATCAGTGTAACACTCTGATGTATCCCACACCCATCAGTGTAACACTCTGATATATCCCACACCCCTCACTGTAACACTCTGGTATATCCCACACCCCTCACTGTAACACTCTGGTATATCCCACACCAATCAGTGTAACACTCTGATATATCCCACACCCCTCACTGTAACACTCTGGTATATCCCACACCCCTCACTGTAACACTCTGGTATATCCCACACCCATCACTGTAACACTCTGATATATCCCACACCCCTCACTGTAACACTCTGATATATCCCACATCCCTCACTGTAACACTCTGATATATCCCACACCCCTCACTGTAACACTCTGGTATATCCCACATCCCTCACTGTAACACACTGATATACCCCACACCCCTCACTGTAACACTCTGGTATATCCCACACCCCTCACTGTAACACTCTGATATACCCCACACCACTCACTGTAACACTCTGGTATATCCCACACCCCTCACTGTAACACACTGATATACCCCACACCCCTCACTGTAACACTCTGGTATATCCCACACCCCTCACTGTAACACACTGATATACCCCACACCCCTCACTGTAACACTCTGGTATATCCCACACCCCTCACTGTAACACTCTGGTATATCCCACACCAATCAGTGTAACACTCTGATATATCCCACACCCCTCACTGTAACACTCTGGTATATCCCACACCCCTCACTGTAACACTCTGGTATATCCCACACCAATCAGTGTAACACTCTGATATATCCCACACCCCTCACTGTAACACTCTGGTATATCCCACACCCCTCACTGTAACACTCTGGTATATCCCACACCCCTCACTGTAACACTCTGGTATATCCCACACCAATCAGTGTAACACTCTGATATATCCCACACCCCTCACTGTAACACTCTGATATATCCCACACCCCTCACTGTAACACTCTGATATATCCCACACCAATCAGTGTAACACTCTGGTATATCCCACACCCCTCACTGTAACACACTGATATATCCCACACCCCTCACTGTAACACACTGATATACCCCACACCCCTCACTGTAACACTCTGGTATATCCCACACCCCTCACTGTAACACTCTGATATATCCCACACCAATCAGTGTAACACTCTGGTATATCCCACACCCCTCACTGTAACACACTGATATATCCCACACCCCTCACTGTAACACACTGATATACCCCACACCCCTCACTGTAACACTCTGGTATATCCCACACCACTCACTGCAACATTCTGATATATCCCACACCCCTCACTGTAACACTCTGGTATATCCCACACCCCTCACTGTAACACACTGATATACCCCACACCCCTCACTGTAACACTCTGGTATATCCCACACCCATCAGTGTAACACTCTGATATATCCCACACCCCTCACTGTAACACTCTGATATACCCCACACCACTCACTGCAACATTCTGATATATCCCACACCCCTCACTGTAACACTCTGGTATATCCCACACCCCTCACTGTAACACACTGATATACCCCACACCCCTCACTGTAACACTCTGGTATATCCCACACCCATCAGTGTAACACTCTGATATATCCCACATCCCTCACTGTAACACTCTGATATATCCCACACCACTCACTGCAACATTCTGATATATCCCACACCCCTCACTGTAACACTCTGGTATATCCCACACCCCTCACTGTAACACACTGATATATCCCACACCCCTCACTGTAACACTCTGATATATCCCACATCCCTCACTGTAACACTCTGATATATCCCACACCCCTCACTGTAACACTCTGATATACCCCACACCCCTCACTGTAACACACTGATATATCCCACACCACTCACTGCAACATTCTGATATATCCCACACCCCTCACTGTAACACTCTGGTATATCCCACACCCCTCACTGTAACACACTGATATATCCCACACCCCTCACTGTAACACTCTGATATATCCCACATCCCTCACTGTAACACTCTGATATACCCCACACCACTCACTGCAACATTCTGATATATCCCACACCCCTCACTGTAACACACTGATATATCCCACACCCCTCACTGTAACACTCTGATATATCCCACATCCCTCACTGTAACACTCTGATATATCCCACACCCCTCACTGTAACACTCTGATATATCCCACACCCCTCACTGTAACACTCTGATATATCCCACATCCCTCACTGTAACACTCTGATATATCCCACACCCCTCACTGTAACACTCTGGTATATCCCACACCCCTCACTGTAACACACTGATATACCCCACACCCCTCACTGTAACACTCTGGTATATCCCACACCCATCAGTGTAACACTCTGATATATCCCACACCCCTCACTGTAACACTCTGATATATCCCACACCCATCAGTGTAACACTCTGGTATATCCCACATCCCTCACTGTAACACTCTGATATATCCCACACCCCTCACTGTAACACTGTGATATATCCCACACCGCTCACTGTAACACACTGATATATCCCACACCCATCAGTGTAACACTCTGATATATCCCACACCCCTCACTGTAACACTCTGGTATATCCCACACCCCTCACTGTAACACTCTGGTATATCCCACACCCCTCACTGTAACACACTGATATACCCCACACCCCTCACTGTAACACTCTGATATATCCCACACCCCTCACTGTAACACTCTGGTATATCCCACACCCATCACTGTAACACTCTGATATATCCCACACCCCTCACTGTAACACTCTGGTATATCCCACACCCCTCACTGTAACACTCTGGTATATCCCACACCCCTCACTGTAACACACTGATATACCCCACACCCCTCACTGTAACACTCTGGTATATCCCACACCCCTCACTGTAACACTCTGATATATCCCACACCCCTCACTGTAACACACTGATATACCCCACACCCCTCACTGTAACACTCTGGTATATCCCACACCCATCAGTGTAACACTCTGATATACCCCACACCCCTCACTGTAACACTCTGATATATCCCACACCCCTCACTGTAACACACTGATATACCCCACACCCCTCACTGTAACACTCTGGTATATCCCACACCCATCAGTGTAACACACTGATAAACCCCACACCCCTCACTGTAACACTCTGGTATATCCCACACCCATCAGTGTAACACTCTGATATATCCCACACCCCTCACTGTAACACTCTGGTATATCCCACACCCATCAGTGTAACACTCTGATATACCCCACACCCCTCACTGTAACACACTGATATACCCCACACCCCTCACTGTAACACTCTGGTATATCCCACACCCATCAGTGTAACACTCTGATATATCCCACACCCCTCACTGTAACACTCTGGTATGTCCCACAACCCTCAGGGTAACACTCTGATATATCCCACACCCCTCACTGTAACACTCTGGTATGTCCCACAACCCTCAGTGTAACACTCTGATATATCCCACACCTCTCACTGTAAAACTTTGATATCTCCCACACCCCTCACTGTAACACTCTGATATATCCCACACCCTTCACTGTAACAGTCTGATATACCCCACACCCCTAAGTGTAACACTCTGATATATCCCACACCCCTCACTGTAACACTTTGATATAACCCACACCCCTCACTGTAACACTCTGATATATCCCAAACCCTTCACTGTAACACTCTGATATCCCCCACACCCCTCAGTGTAAGACTCTGATATATCCCACACCCCTCACTGTAACACTTTGATATAACCCACACCCCTCACTGTAACACTCTGATATATCCCAAACCCTTCACTGTAACACTCTGATATCCCCCACACCCCTCAGTGTAACACTCTGATATATCCCAAACCCCTCACTGTAACACTTTGATATATCCCACACCCTTCACTGTAACACTGATATTTCCCACATCCCTCACTGTAACACTCTGATATAGCCCACACCCCTCACTGTAACACCCTGATATATCCCACACCCCTCACTGTAACACTTTGATATATCCCACACCCCTCACTGTAACACTTTGATATATCCCACACCCCTCACTGTAACACTCTGATATATCCCACACCCCTCACTGCAACACTCTGAAATATCCCACACCCTTCACTGTAACACTCTGATATATCCCACACCCCTCACTGTAACACTCTGATATACCCCAAACCCCTCACTGCAACACTCTGAAATATCCCACACCCCTCACTGTAACACTCTGATATACCCCACACCCCTCACTGCAACACTCTGAAATATCCCACACCCTTCACTGTAACACTCTGATATATCCCACACCCCTCACTGTTACACTCTGGTATCTCCCACACCCCTCACTGTAACACTTTGATATATCCCACACCCCTCACTGTAACACTTTGATATATCCCACACCCCTCACTGTAACACTCTGGTATCTCCCACACCCCTCACTGCAACACTCCGATATATCCCACACCCCTCACTGTAACACCCTGATATATCTCACACCCCTCACTGTAACACTTTGATATATCCCACACCCCTCACTGTGACACTCTGATATATCCCACACCCCTCACTGTAACATTCTGATATATCCCAAACCCCTCACTGTAACACTCTGATATATCCCACACCCCTCACTGTAACACTCTGATATACCGCACACCCCTCACTGTAACACTCTGATATATCCCACACCCCTCACTGTAACACTCTGATATATCCCACACCCCTCACTGTCAGACTTTGATATATCCCACACCCCTCACTGTAACACACTGATATATCCCACAACCCTCACTGTAACACTTTGATAAATCCCACACCCCTCACTGGAACACACTCATATATCCCACACCCCTCACTGTCACACTTTGATATATCCCACACCCCTCACTGTAACACACTGATATATCCCACACCCCTCACTGTAACACTCTGATATATCCCACAACCCTCACTGTAACACTCTGATATACTCCACACCCCTCACTGCAACACTCTGATATACCCCACACCCCTCACTGTCACACACTGATATATCCCACAACCCTCACTGCAACACTGTGATATATCCCACACCCCTCACTGTAACACTCTGATATACCGCACACCCCTCACTGTAACACTCTGATATATCCCACACCCCTCACTGCAACACTTTAATATCTCCCACACCCCTCACGGTAACACTCTGATATATCCCACACCCTCACTGGAACACTCTGGTATATCCCACACCCCTCACTGTAACACACTGATATATCCCATACCCCCCACTGTAAAACTCTGATATACCTCACACCCCTCACTGTAACACTCTGATATACCTCACACCCTTCTCTGTAAACTCTGATATATCCCACACCCCTCACTGTAACACTTTGATATATCCCACACCCCTCACTGGAACACCCTGATATATCCCACACCCCTCACTGTCACACTTTGATATATCCCACACCCCTCACTGCAACACTCTGGTATATCCCACACACCTCACTGTCACTCTCTGATATACCCTACACCCCTCACTGTAAACTCTGATATATCCCACACCCCTCACTGTAACACTCTGATATACCTCACACCCCTCACTGTAAACTCTGACATACCCCACACCCCTCACTGTAACACTCTGATATACCCTGCACCCCTCACTGTAAACTCTGATATATCCCACACCCCTCACTGTAACACTCTGATATACCTCACACCCCTCACTGTAAACTCTGATATACCGCACACCCCTCACTGTCACACTCTAATATACCCTACACCCCTCACTGCAAACTCTGATATTTCCCACACCCCTCTATAACATTCTGATAAATCCCACACCCCTCACTGTAAGCTCTGATATACCCCACACCCCTCTGTGCAAACTCTGATATTTCCCACACCCCTCTGTAACATTCTGATGAATCCCACTCGCCTCACTGTAAACTCTGATATACCCCACACCCCTCACTGTAACACTCTGATATATCCCACAACCCTCACTGTAACACTCTGATATACTCCACACCCCTCACTGCAACACTCTGATATATCCCACACCCCTCACTGTAAACTCTGATATACCCCACACCCCTCACTGTAAACTCTGATATATCCCACACCCCTCACTGTAAACTCTGATATATCCTGCACCCCTCACTGTAACATTCTGATATACCCCACCCCCCTCACTGTAACATTCTGATATACCCCACACCCCTCACTGTAACACTCTGATATATCCCACAACCCTCACTGTAACACTCTGATATACTCCACACCCCTCACTGCAACACTCTGATATATCCCACACCCCTCACTGTAAACTCTGATATACCCCACACCCCTCACTGTAAACTCTGATATATCCCACACCCCTCACTGTAAACTCTGATATATCCTGCACCCCTCACTGTAACATTCTGATATACCCCACACCCCTCACTGAAACACACTGAAATACCCCACACCCCTCACTGTAACATTCTGACATAACCCACACCCCTCACTGTAACACACTGATATACCCCACACCCCTCACTGTAACACACTGATATACCCCACACCCCTCACTGTAACCCACTGATATACCCCACCCCCCTCACTGTAACATTCTGATATATCCCACACCCCTCATTGCAACACACTGATATACCCCACACCCCTCACTGTAACACACTGATATACCCCACCCCCCTCACTGTAACATTCTGATATCCCCCACACCCCTCACTGAAACACACTGAAATACCCCACACCCCTCACTGTAACATTCTGACATACCCCACACCCCTCACTGCAACACACTGATCTACCCCACACCCCTCACTGTAACATTCTGACATACCCCACACCCCTCACTGCAACACACTGATCTACCCCACACCCCTCACTGTAACATTCTGACATACCCCACACCCCTCACTGTAACATTCTGATATACCCCACACCCCTCACTGCAACACACTGATCTACCCCACACCCCTCACTGTAACATTCTGACATACCCCACACCCCTCACTGTAACATTCTGATATACCCCACACCCCTCACTGCAACACACTGATCTACCCCACACCCCTCATTGTAACATTCTGATATACCCCACACCCCTCACTGTCACACTCTGATATCCCCCACACCCCTCACTGCAACACACTGATATACCCCACACCCCTCACTGTAACACTCTGATGTACCCCACATCCCTCACTGCAACACACTGATATACCCCACACCCCTCACTGTAACACTCTGATATACCCCACACCCCTCACTGTAACACACTGATATACCCCACCCCCCTCACTGTAACACTCTGATATACCCCACACCCCTCACTGTAACATTCTGATATATCCCACACCCCTCACTGTAACATTCTGATGTACCCCACACCCCTCACTGCAACACACTGATATACCCCACACCCCTCACTGTAACACTCTGATATACCCCACACCCCTCACTGTAACACACTGATATACCCCACACCCCTCACTGTAACACTCTGATATACCCCACACCCCTCACTGTAACACTCTGATATACCCCACACCATTCACTGTAACACTCTGATATATCCCACACCCCTCACTGTAACATTCTGATATATCCCACACCCCTCACTGCAACACACTGATATACCCCACACCCCTCACTGTAACACTCTGATATACCCCACCCCCCTCACTGTAACACTCTGATATACCCCACACCCCTCACTGTAACATTCTGATGTACCCCACACCCCTCACTGCAACACACTGATATACCCCACACCCCTCACTGTAACACTCTGATATACCCCACACCCCTCACTGTAACACACTGATATACCCCACACCCCTCACTGAAACATTCTGATATACCCCACACCCCTCACTGAAACATTCTGATATACCCCACACCCCTCACTGAAACATTCTGATATATCCCACACCCCTCACTGTAACATTCTGATATACCCCACACCCCTCACTGTAACATTCTGATGTACCCCACACCCCTCACTGCAACACACTGATATACCCCACACCCCTCACTGTAACACTCTGATATACCCCACACCCCTCACTGTAACACACTGATCTACCCCACACCCCTCACTGTAACATTCTGATATATCCCACACCCCTCACTGAAACATTCTGATATACCCCACACCCCTCACTGAAACATTCTGATATATCCCACACCCCTCACTGTAACACTCTGATCTACCCCACCCCCCTCACTGTAACACACTGATATACCCCACACCCCTCACTGTAACACTCTGATATACCCCACACCCCTCACTGTAACATTCTGATGTACCCCACACCCCTCACTGCAACACACTGATATACCCCACACCCCTCACTGTAACACTCTGATATACCCCACACCCCTCACTGTAACACACTGATCTACCCCACACCCCTCACTGTAACATTCTGATATATCCCACACCCCTCACTGAAACATTCTGATATACCCCACACCCCTCACTGAAACATTCTGATATATCCCACACCCCTCACTGTAACACTCTGATCTACCCCACCCCCCTCACTGTAACACACTGATATACCCCACCCCCCTCACTGTAACATTCTGATATATCCCACAGCCCTGACTGTAACACAATGATTTACCCCACACCCCTCACTGTAACACTCTGATATATCCCACACCCCTCACTGAAACACTCTGATATACCTCACACCCCTCACTGTAAACTCTGATATATCCCACACCCCTCACTGTAACACTCTGATATACCGTACACCCCTCACTGTAACACTCTGATATATCCCACACCCCTCACCGTAACACTCTGATATACCCCACACCCCTCACTGTAAACTCTGATATATCCCACACCCCTCACTGTGAACTCTGATATACCTCACACCCCTCACTGTAACACTCTGATATACCCCACACCCCTCACTGTAAACTCTGATATATCCCACACCCCTCACTGTGAACTCTGATATACCTCACACCCCTCACTGTAACACTCTGATATACCCCACACCCCTCACTGTAAACTCTGATATATCCCACACCCCTCACTGTGAACTCTGATATACCTCACACCACTCACTGTAACACTCTGATATACCTCACACCCCTCACTGTAAACTCTGATATATCCCACACCCCTCACTGTAAACTCTGATATACCTCACAGCACTCACTGTAACACTCTGATATACCTCACACCCCTCACTGTAAACTCTGATATATCCCACACCCCTCACTGGAACACCCTGATATATCCCACACCCCTCACTGTCACACTTTGATATATCCCACACCCCTCACTGTAACATTCTGATATATCCCACACACCTCACTGTAACACTCTGATATACCTCACACCCCTCACTGTAAACTCTGATATATCCCACACACCTCACTGTAACACTCTGATATACCGCACACCCCTCACTGTAACACTCTGATATACCTCACACCCCTCACTGTAAACTCTGATATACCCCACACCCCTCACTGTAACATTCTGATGTACCCCACACCCCTCACTGCAACACACTGATATACCCCACACCCCTCACTGTAACACTCTGATATACCCCACACCCCTCACTGTAACACACTGATCTACCCCACACCCCTCACTGTAACATTCTGATATATCCCACACCCCTCACTGAAACATTCTGATATACCCCACACCCCTCACTGAAACATTCTGATATATCCCACACCCCTCACTGTAACACTCTGATCTACCCCACCCCCCTCACTGTAACACACTGATATACCCCACCCCCCTCACTGTAACATTCTGATATATCCCACAGCCCTGACTGTAACACAATGATTTACCCCACACCCCTCACTGTAACACTCTGATATATCCCACACCCCTCACTGAAACACTCTGATATACCTCACACCCCTCACTGTAAACTCTGATATATCCCACACCCCTCACTGTAACACTCTGATATACCGTACACCCCTCACTGTAACACTCTGATAGATCCCACACCCCTCACCGTAACACTCTGATATACCCCACACCCCTCACTGTAAACTCTGATATATCCCACACCCCTCACTGTGAACTCTGATATACCCCACACCCCTCACTGTAAACTCTGATATATCCCACACCCCTCACCGTAACACTCTGATATACCCCACACCCCTCACTGTAAACTCTGATATATCCCACACCCCTCACTGTGAACTCTGATATACCTCACACCCCTCACTGTAACACTCTGATATACCCCACACCCCTCACTGTAACACTCTGATATATCCCACACCCCTCACTGTGAACTCTGATATACCTCACACCCCTCACTGTAACACTCTGATATACCCCACACCCCTCACTGTAAACTCTGATATATCCCACACCCCTCACTGTGAACTCTGATATACCTCACACCACTCACTGTAACACTCTGATATACCTCACACCCCTCACTGTAAACTCTGATATATCCCACACCCCTCACTGTAAACTCTGATATACCTCACAGCACTCACTGTAACACTCTGATATACCTCACACCCCTCACTGTAAACTCTGATATATCCCACACCCCTCACTGGAACACCCTGATATATCCCACACCCCTCACTGTCACACTTTGATATATCCCACACCCCTCACTGTAACATTCTGATATATCCCACACACCTCACTGTAACACTCTGATATACCTCACACCCCTCACTGTAAACTCTGATATATCCCACACACCTCACTGTAACACTCTGATATACCGCACACCCCTCACTGTAACACTCTGATATACCTCACACCCCTCACTGTAAACTCTGATATACCCCACCCCCCTCACTGTAACACTCTGATATACCCCACACCCCTCACTGTAACATTCTGATATATACCACACCCCTCACTGTAACATTCTGATGTACCCCACACCCCTCACTGTAACACTCTGATATACCCCACACCCCTCACTGCAACACACTGATATACCCCACACCCCTCACTGTAACACTCTGATATACCCCACACCCCTCACTGTATCACACTGATATACCCCACTCCCCTCACTGTAACACTCTGAAATATCCCACACCCCTCACTGTAACATTCTGATATATCCCACACCCCTCACTGTAACATTCTGATATATCCCACACCCCTCACTGTAACATTCTGATATACCCCACACACCTCACTGTCACACTCTGATATATCCCACACCCCTCACTGTAACACTCTGATATACCCCACACCCCTCACTGTAAACTCTGATATATCCCAGCCCCTCACCGTAACACTCTGATATACCCCACACCCCTCACTGTAAACTCTGATATATCCCACACCCCTCACTGTGAACTCTGATATACCCTACACCCCTCACTGTAACACTCTGATATACCCCACACCCCTCACTGTAAACTCTGATATACCTCACACCACTCACTGTAACACTCTGATATACCTCACACCCCTCACTGTAAACTCTGATATATCCCACACCCCTCACTGTAAACTCTGATATACCTCACACCACTCACTGTAACACTCTGATATACCTCACACCCCTCACTGTAAACTCTGATATATCCCACACCCCTCACTGGAACACCCTGATATATCCCACACCCCTCACTGTCACACTTTGATATACCTCACACCCCTCACTGTAACACTCTGATATACCTCACACCCCTCACTGTAAACTCTGATATATCCCACACACCTCACTGTAACACTCTGATATACCCCACCCCCCTCACTGTAACACTCTGATATACCGCACACCCCTCACTGTAACACTCTGATATACCTCACACCCCTCACTGTAAACTCTGATATATCCCACACACCTCACTGCAACACTCTGATATACCCCACCCCCCTCACTGTAACACTCTGATATACCGCACACCCCTCACTGTAACACTCTGATATACCTCACACCCCTCACTGTAAACTCTGATATATCCCACACCCCTCACTGGAACACCCTGATATATCCCACACCCCTCACTGTCACACTTTGATATATCCCACACCCCTCACTGTAAACTCTGATATATCCCACACACCTCACTGTAACACTCTGATATACCCCACCCCCCTCACTGTAACACTCTGATATACCGCACACCCCTCACTGTAACACTCTGATATACCTCACACCCCTCACTGTAAACTCTAATATACCCCACACCCCTCACTGTCACATTCTGATATACCCCACACCCCTCACTGCAACACAGTGATATACCCCACACCCCTCACTGTAACACTCTGATATTTCCCACACCCCTCACTGTAAACTCTGATAAACCCCACACCCCTCACTGTAAACTCTGATAAATCCCACACCCCTCACTGTAAACTCTGATATACCCCACACCCCTCACTGTAAACTCTGATAAATCCCACACCCCTCACTGTAAACTCTGATATACCCCACACCCCTCACTGTAAACTCTGATATACCCCACACCCCTCACTGTAACACTCTGATATATCCCACACCCCTCACTGCAACACACTGATATACCCCACACCCCTCACTGTTTTTTTTTTCTTTTGGGCCTCCTTATCTCGAGAGACAATGGATACGCGCCTGGAGGTGGTCAGTGGTTTGTGAAGCAGCGCCTGGAGTGGCTATAAAGGCCAATTCTGGAGTAACAGGCTCTTCCACAGGTGCTGCAGAGAAATTTGTTTGTTGGGGCTGTTGCACAGTTGGCTCTCCCCTTGCGCCTCTGTCTTTTTTCCTGCCAACTACTAAGTCTCTTCGACTCGCCACAATTTAGCCCTGTCTTTATGGCTGCCCGCCAGCTCTGGCGAATGCTGGCAACTGACTCCCACGACTTGTGATCAATGTCACACGATTTCATGTCGCGTTTGCAGACGTCTTTATAACGGAGACATGGACGGCCGGTGGGTCTGATACCAGTGGCGAGCTCGCTGTACAATGTGTCTTTGGGGATCCTGCCATCTTCCATGCGGCTCACATGGCCAAGCCATCTCAAGCGCCGCTGACTCAGTAGTGTGTATAAGCTGGGGATGTTGGCCGCTTCAAGGACTTCTGTGTTGGAGATATAGTCCTGCCACCTGATGCCAAGTATTCTCCGAAGGCAGCGAAGATGGAATGAATTGAGACGTCGCTCTTGGCTGGCATACGTTGTCCAGGCCTCGCTGCCGTAGAGCAAGGTGCTGAGGACACAGGCCTGATACACTCGGACTTTTGTGTTCCGTGTCAGTGCGCCATTTTCCCACACTCTCTTGGCCAGTCTGAACATAGCAGTGGAAGCCTTACCCATGCGCTTGTTGATTTCTGCATCTAGAGACAGGTTACTGGTGATAGTTGAGCCTAGGTAGGTGAACTCTTGAACCACTTCCAGAGCGTGGTCGCCAATATTGATGGATGGAGCATTTCTGACATCCTGCCCCATGATGTTCGTTTTCTTGAGGCTGATGGTTAGGCCAAATTCATTGCAGGCAGCCGCAAACCTGTCGATGAGACTCTGCAGGCATTCTTCAGTGTGAGATGTTAAAGCAGCATCGTCAGCAAAGAGGAGTTCTCTGATGAGGACTTTCCGTACTTTGGACTTCGCTCTTAGACGGGCAAGGTTGAACAACCTGCCCCCTGATCTTGTGTGGAGGAAAATTCCTTCTTCAGAGGATTTGAACGCATGTGAAAGCAGCAGGGAGAAGAAAATCCCAAAAAGTGTGGGTGCGAGAACACAGCCCTGTTTCACACCACTCAGGATAGGAAAGGGCTCTGATGAGGAGCCACCATGTTGAATTGTGCCTTTCATATTGTCATGGAATGAGGTGATGATACTTAGTAGCTTTGGTGGACATCCGATCTTTTCTAGTAGTCTGAAGAGACCACGTCTGCTGACGAGGTCAAAGGCTTTGGTGAGATCAATGAAAGCAATGTAGAGGGGCATCTGTTGTTCACGGCATTTCTCCTGTATCTGACGAAGGGAGAACAGCATGTCAATAGTCGATCTCTCTGCACGAAAGCCACACTGTGCCTCAGGGTAGACGCGCTCGGCCAGCTTCTGGAGCCTGTTCAGAGCGACTCGAGCAAAGACTTTCCCCACTATGCTGAGCAGGGAGATTCCACGGTAGTTGTTGCAGTCACCGCGGTCACCTTTGTTTTTATAGAGGGTGATGATGTTGGCATCGCGCATGTCCTGGGGTACTGCTCCCTCGTCCCAGCACAGGCATAGCAGTTCATGTAGTGCTGAGAGTATAGCAGGCTTGGCACTCTTGATTATTTCAGGGGTAATGCTGTCCTTCCCAGGGGCTTTTCCGCTGGCTAGGGAATCAATGGCATCACTGAGTTCCGATTTGGTTGGCTGTATGTCCAGCTCATCCATGACTGGTAGAGGCTGGGCTGCATTGAGGGCAGTCTCAGTGACAGCATTCTCCCTGGAGTACAGTTCTAGGTAGTGCTCAACCCAGCGGTCCATCTGTTTGCGTTGGTCAGTGATTATGTCCCCCGATTTAGATTTGAGGGGGGTGATCTTCTTGATGGTTGGCCCAAGAGCTCTCTTCATGCCATCATACATTCCTCTGATGTTTCCGGTGTCTGAGGCCAGCTGAATATGACTGCATAGGTGTTGCCAGTAGTCGTTTGCGCAACGCCTAGCTGTTCTTTGTGCAGTACTTCTGGCTACTTTAAGTGCTGCGGATGTTAAATCGCTGGGGGCTTTCTTGTAGTTCAAAAGTGCAATGCGCTTAGCGGCTATGACAGGTTCCAGCTCTTCATTATGAGATTGAAACCAGTCTGCATTTCTCTTCGCACTTTTGCCGTAGGTGGTCAAAGCTGACTCATAGATGGCGTCTCTGATGTGGGCCCACTTGGTCTCAGCATCCCCTGTGGGAGTGTTTTGAAGGGCTGTTACAAGTGAATTTAGAAATTTTTGTAACAGCTGTGGGTGAGAAATTCTGCTCGTGTTGATGCGCGGGTGGCCCTTCTGCTTGGAATGATGCAACTTCTTTGGTCTGAGTCTAACCTTGCTGCACACCAGGGAGTGGTCGGTGTCGCAGTCCGCACTGTGGAAGCTGCGTGTGATTTGAACACTGTTTAAGGCGGCTCGCCTTGTGACAATGAGGTCTAGCTGGTGCCAACGACGTGATCTTGGGTGCCTCCATGAAACCTGGTGACAGGGTTTAGTGTGAAAGAACGAGTTGGTGATGCAGAGGTTATGATAGGTACACAACTCAAGCAGTCTCTGCCCGTTCTCATTCATCCTTCCAACGCCATAGCGCCCAAGGCAGGAGGGCCATGAGTCATGGTCGGCCCCAACCCTGGCATTAAAGTCCCCCAGCAGGAATAGGTGTTCGGTGTTGGGGATGCTGCTAATGATGTTATGGAGTTGTTCATAGAACTGATCTTTAGCTTCAGGTGCGGAACAGAGTGTTGGAGCATAGATGCTGAGTAGGTGTACTGGACCAGAGGTGGTGAGCAGTCGGATGGACAGTATGCGTTCCGAGCCATTTGAGGGAGGCTCTATCATGCTGAGCAAGGAGTTTCTGATGGCGAAGCCCACTCCATGCTGTCTTGGTTCTTCAGGATCCCTGCCCTGCCAGAAGAAGGTGTAGTCTTGCTCTGCTAGAGAGCCACTCGCGGGGAGGCGAGTCTCCTGAAGTGCTGCAATGTCCACATTGAGTCTACTGAGCTTGTTGTTAATGATGGCGGTCTTCCGAGAATCGTTGATTTGTGTAAGGTCTTCCGACAGGCCAGGACACATAGTTCTGACGTTCCAGCTTGCAAAGCGAAGGGCTGGTACCTTCTTTCCTTTTTTCATGTTGTTTGGTGCGGTGTATCAGTCCACCTTTCGGGCAATGACCCTGAGCTCCAAGCACCCATTGAAGCAGGCAGACTGTGGCGGGACAGAACCTTATTGACCGGGGGCTGCCCGGTTTGAGGCGGGCGGTAGCTGTCCAGTGAGGTGCAATGACCTCTCCCACCGACAAAGGCAACCCGTGGCGCCCAGTTTCTACGCCAATTTATCTGGACTTATAACCCGTAACTGCTGCCTTCCGTGTTGTTTCACTCTGATATAACACTCTGATATATCCCACACCCCTCACTGTAACACACCATTATACCCCACACCCCTCACTGTCACATTCTGACATACCCCACACCCCTCACTGTAACATTCTGATATACCCCACACCCCTCACTGTCACATTCTGACATACCCCACACCCCTCACTGTAACATTCTGATATACCCCACACCCCTCACTGCAACACAGGGATATACCCCACACCCCTCACTGTAAACTCTGATATACCCCACACCCCTCACTGTAAACTCTGATATACCCCACACCCCTCACTGTAACACTCTGATATACCCCACACCCCTCACTGTAACATTCTGATATACCCCACACCCCTCACTGCAACACAGTGATATACCCCACACCCCTCACTGTAAACTCTGATATACCCCACACCCCTCACTGTAAACTCTGATATACCGCACACCCCTCACTGCAACACAGTGATATACCCCACACCCCTCAATGTAAACTCTGATATACCCCACACCCCTCACTGTAAACTCTGATATACCCCACACCCCTCACTGTAACACTCTGATATATCCCACACCCCTCACTGCAACACACTGATATCCCCCACACCCCTCACTGTAACACACTGATATACCCCACACCCCTCACTGTCACATTCTGACATACCCCACACCCCTCACTGTAACATTCTGATATACCCCACACCCCTCACTGCAACACAGTGATATACCCCACACCCCTCACTGTAACACTCTGATATACCCCACACCCCTCACTGCAACACAGTGATATACCCCACACCCCTCACTGTAACATTCTGATATATCCCACACCCCTCATTGTAACATTCTGATATACCCCACACCCCTCACTGTAACACACTGATATACCCCACACCCCTCACTGTAACATTCTGATGTACCCCACACCCCTCACTGTAACATTCTGATGTATCCCACACCCCTCACTGCAACACACTGATATACCCCACACCCCTCACTGCAACACTCTGATATATCCCACACCTCTCACTGCAACACTCTGATATATCCCACACCCCTCACTGTAACACACTGATATACCCCACACCCCACACTGTAACATTCTGATATATCCCACACCTCTCACTGTAACACTCTGATATACCCCACACCCCTCATTGTAACACTCTGATATATCCCACACCCCACACTGTAACATTCTGATATACCCCACACCCCTCACTGTAACATTCTGATATACTCCACACCCCTCACTGTAACACTCTGATATACCACACACCCCTCACTGTAACAAACTGATATACCGCACCCCCCTCACTGTAACACTCTGATCTACCCCACACCCCTCACTGTAACACTCTGATATATCCCACACCCCTCACTGTAACACTCTGATATACCCCACACCCCTCACTGTAAGACTCTGATATACCTCACACCCCTCACTGTAACACTCTGATATACCGTACACCCCTCACTGTAACACTCTGATATATCCCACACCCCTCACCGTAACACTCTGATACACCCCACACCCCTCACTGTAAACTCTGATATACCGCACACCCCTCACTGTAACACTCTGATATACCCCACACCCCTCACTGTAAACTCTGATATACCCCACACCCCTCACTTTAAACTCTGATATATCCCACACCCCTCACTGTGAACTCTGATATACACTACACCCCTCACTGTAACACTCTGATATACCCCACACCCCTCACTGTAAACTCTGATATACCCCACACCCCTCACTGTAACATACTGATATATCCCACACCCCTCACTGTAACACACTGATATACCCCACCCCCCTCACTGTAACACTCTGATATACCCCACACCCCTCACTGTAAACTCTGATATACCCCACACCCCTCACTGTAAACTCTGATATACCCCACACCCCTCACTGCAACACAGTGATATACCCCACACCCCTCACTGTAAACTCTGATATACCCCACACCCCTCACTGTAAACTCTGATATACCCCACACCCCTCACTGTAACACTCTGATATACCCCACACCCCTCACTGTAACATTCTGATATACCCCACACCCCTCACTGCAACACAGTGATATACCCCACACCCCTCACTGAAAACTCTGATATACCCCACACCCCTCACTGTAAACTCTGATATACCCCACTCCCCTCACTGCAACACAGTGATATACCCCACACCCCTCACTGTAAACTCTGATATACCCCACACCCCTCACTGTAAACTCTGATATACCCCACACCCCTCACTGTAACACTCTGATATATCCCACACCCCTCACTGCAACACACTGATATACCCCACACCCCTCACTGTAACACACTGATATACCCCACACCCCTCACTGTCACATTCTGACATACCCCACACCCCTCACTGTAACATTCTGATATACCCCACACCCCTCACTGCAACACAGTGATATACCCCACACCCCTCACTGTAACACTCTGATATACCCCACACCCCTCACTGCAACACAGTGATATACCCCACACCCCTCACTGTAACATTCTGATATATCCCACACCCCTCATTGTAACATTCTGATATACCCCACACCCCTCACTGTAACACACTGATATACCCCACACCCCTCACTGCAACACACTGATATACCCCACACCCCTCACTGTAACACACTGATATACCCCACACCCCTCACTGTAACATTCTGATGTACCCCACACCCCTCACTGTAACATTCTGATGTACCCCACACCCCTCACTGCAACACACTGATATACCCCACACCCCTCACTGCAACACTCTGATATATCCTACACCCCTCACTGCAACACTCTGATATATCCCACACCCCACACTGTAACATTCTGATATATCCCACACCTCTCACTGTAACACTCTGATATATCCCCACACCCCTCATTGTAACACTCTGATATATCCCACACCCCACACTGTAACATTCTGATATACTCCACACCCCTCACTGTAACATTCTGATATACCCCACACCCCTCACTGTAACACTCTGATATACCACACACCCCTCACTGTAACAAACTGATATACCGCACCCCCCTCACTGTAACACTCTGATCTACCCCTCACTGTAACATTCTGATATATCCCACACCCCTCACTGTAACACTCTGATATATCCCACACCCCTCACTGTAACACTCTGATATACCCCACACCCCTCACTGTAACACTCTGATATACCTCACACCCCTCACTGTAACACTCAGATATACCGTACACCCCTCACTGTAACACTCTGATATATCCCACACCCCTCACCGTAACACTCTGATACACCCCACACCCCTCACTGTAAACTCTGATATACCGCACACCCCTCACTGTAACACTCTGATATACCCCACACCCCTCACTGTAAACTCTGATAAACCCCACACCCCTCACTTTAAACTCTGATATATCCCACACCCCTCACTGTGAACTCTGATATACACTACACCCCTCACTGTAACACTCTGATATACCCCACACCCCTCACTGTAAACTCTGATATACCCCACACCCCTCACTGTAACATCCTGATATATCCCACACCCCTCACTGTAACACACTGATATACCCCACTCCCCTCACTGTAACACTCTGATATACCCCACACCCCTCACTGTAAACTCTGATATATCCCACACCCCTCACTGGAACACTCTGATATATCCCACACCCCTCACTGTAACATTCTGATATCCCCCACACCCCTCACTGTAACATACTGATATATCCCACACCCCTCACTGTAAACTCTGATATATCCCACACCCCTCACTGTGAACTCTGATATACCCCACACCCCTCACTGTAAACTCTGATATACCCCACACCCCTCACTGTAACACTCTGATATACCCCACACCCCTCACTGTAAACTCTGATATACCCCACACCCCTCACTGTAACATACTGATATATCCCACACCCCTCACTGTAACACACTGATATACCCCACCCCCCTCACTGTAACACTCTGATATACCCCACACCCCTCACTGTAAACTCTGATATACCCCACACCCCTCACTGTAAACTCTGATATACCCCACACCCCTCACTGCAACACAGTGATATACCCCACACCCCTCACTGTAAACTCTGATATACCCCACACCCCTCACTGTAAACTCTGATATACCCCACACCCCTCACTGTAACACTCTGATATACCCCACACCCCTCACTGTAACATTCTGATATACCCCACACCCCTCACTGCAACACAGTGATATACCCCACACCCCTCACTGTAAACTCTGATATACCCCACACCCCTCACTGTAAACTCTGATATACCCCACACCCCTCACTGCAACACAGTGATATACCCCACACCCCTCACTGTAAACTCTGATATACCCCACACCCCTCACTGTAAACTCTGATATACCCCACACCCCTCACTGTAACACTCTGATATATCCCACACCCCTCACTGCAACACACTGATATACCCCACACCCCTCACTGTAACACACTGATATACCCCACACCCCTCACTGTCACATTCTGACATACCCCACACCCCTCACTGTAACATTCTGATATACCCCACACCCCTCACTGCAACACAGTGATATACCCCACACCCCTCACTGTAACACTCTGATATACCCCACACCCCTCACTGCAACACAGTGATATACCCCACACCCCTCACTGTAACATTCTGATATATCCCACACCCCTCATTGTAACATTCTGATATACCCCACACCCCTCACTGTAACACACTGATATACCCCACACCCCTCACTGCAACACAGTGATATACCCCACACCCCTCACTGTAACATTCTGATATATCCCACACCCCTCATTGTAACATTCTGATATACCCCACACCCCTCACTGCAACACAGTGATATACCCCACCCCCCTCACTGTAACACTCTGATATACCCCACACCCCTCACTGTAACATTCTGATGTACCCCACACCCCTCACTGTAACACTCTGATATACCCCACACCCCTCACTGTAACACACTGATCTACCCCACACCCCTCACTGTAACATTCTGATATATCCCACACCCCTCACTGAAACATTCTGATATACCCCACACCCCTCACTGAAACATTCTGATATATCCCACACCCCTCACTGTAACATTCTGATATACCCCACACCCCTCACTGAAACATTCTGATATACCCCACACCCCTCACTGCAACACACTGATATACCGCACCCCCCTCACTGTAACACTCTGATCTACCCCACCCCCCTCACTGTAACACACTGATATACCCCACCCCCCTCACTGTAACATTCTGATATATCCCACAGCCCTGACTGTAACACACTGATATACCCCACACCCCTCACTGTAACACTCTGATATATCCCACACCCCTCACTGTAACACTCTGATATACCGTACACCCCTCACTGTAACACTCTGATACATCCCACACCCCTCACCGTAACACTCTGATATACCCCACACCCCTCACTGTAAACTCTGATATATCCCACACCCCTCACTGTGAACTCTGATAAACCCCACACCCCTCACTGTAAACTCTGATATATCCCACACCCCTCACCGTAACACTCTGATATACCCCACACCCCTCACTGTAAACTCTGATATATCCCACACCCCTCACTGTGAACTCTGATATACCTCACACCCCTCACTGTAACACTCTGATATACCCCACACCCCTCACTGTAAACTCTGATATATCCCACACCCCTCACTGTGAACTCTGATATACCTCACACCCCTCACTGGAACACTCTGATATGCCCCACACCCCTCACTGTAAACTCTGATATATCCCACACCCCTCACTGTGAACTCTGATATACCTCACACCCCTCACTGTAACACTCTGATATACCCCACACCCCTCACTGTAACACTCTGATATACCCCACACCCCTCACTGTAAACTCTGATATATCCCACACCCCTCACTGTGAACTCTGATATACCTCACTCCCCTCACTGTAACACTCTGATATACCCCACACCCCTCACTGTAAACTCTGATATATCCCACACCCCTCACTGTGAACTCTGATATACCTCACACCACTCACTGTAACACTCTGATATACCTCACACCCCTCACTGTAAACTCTGATATATCCCACACCCCTCACTGTAAACTCTGATATACCTCACACCACTCACTGTAACACTCTGATATACCTCACACCCCTCACTGTGAACTCTGATATATCCCACACCCCTCACTGGAACACCCTGATATATCCCACAACCCTCACTGTCACACTTTGATATATCCCACACCCCTCACTGTAACATTCTGATATATCCCACACACCTCACTGTAACACTCTGATATACCTCACACCCCTCACTGTAAACTCTGATATATCCCACACACCTCACTGTAACACTCTGATATACCGCACACCCCTCACTGTAACACTCTGATATACCTCACACCCCTCACTGTAAACTCTGATATACCCCACCCCCCTCACTGTAACACTCTGATATACCCCACACCCCTCCCTGTAACATTCTGATATATCCCACACCCCTCACTGTAACATTCTGATGTACCCCACACCCCTCACTGTAACACTCTGATATACCCCACACCCCTCACTGCAACACACTGATATACCCCACACCCCTCACTGTAACACTCTGATATACCCCACACCCCTCACTGTATCACACTGATATACCCCACCCCCCTCACTGTAACACTCTGATATATCCCACACCCCTCACTGTAACATTCTGATATATCCCACACCCCTCACTGTAACATTCTGATATATCCCACACCCCTCACTGTAACATTCTGATATATCCCACACCCCTCACTGTAACACTCTGATATACCACTCACCCCTCACTGTAACACACTGATATATCCCACACCCCTCACTGTAACATTCTGATATATTCCACACCCCTCACTGTAACACTCTGATATACCCCACCCCCCTCACTGTAACATTCTGATATATTCCACACCCCTCACTGTAACACTCTGATATACCCCACACCCCTCACTGTAACACACTGATATACCCCACACCCCTCACTGTCACACTCTGATATATCCCACACCCCTCACTGTAACACTCTGATATACCGTACACCCCTCACTGTAACACTCTGATATATCCCACACCCCTCACCGTAACACTCTGATATACCCCACACCCCTCACTGTAAACTCTGATATACCGCACACCCCTCACTGTAACACTCTGATATACCCCACACCCCTCACTGTAAACTCTGATATATCCCACACCCCTCACCGTAACACTCTGATATACCCCACACCCCTCACTGTAAACTCTGATATATCCCACACCCCTCACTATGAACTCTGATATACCCTACACCCCTCACTGTAACACTCTGATATACCCCACACCCCTCACTGTAAACTCTGATATACCTCACACCACTCACTGTAACACTCTGATATACCTCACACCCCTCACTGTAAACTCTGATATATCCCACACCCCTCACTGTAAACTCTGATATACCTCACACCACTCACTGTAACACTCTGATATACCTCACACCCCTCACTGTAAACTCTGATATATCCCACACCCCTCACTGGAACACCCTGATATATCCCACACCCCTCACTGTCACACTTTGATATACCTCACACCCCTCACTGTAACACTCTGATATACCTCACACCCCTCACTGTAAACTCTGATATATCCCACACACCTCACTGTAACACTCTGATATACCCCACCCCCCTCACTGTAACACTCTGATATACCGCACACCCCTCACTGTAACACTCTGATAAACCTCACACCCCTCACTGTAAACTCTGATATATCCCACGCACCTCACTGTAACACTCTGATATACCCCACCCCCTCACTGTAACACTCTGATATACCGCACACCCCTCACTGTAACACTCTGATATACTTCACACCCCTCACTGTAAACTCTGATATATCCCACACCCCTCACTGGAACACCCTGATATATCCCACACCCCTCACTGTCACACTTTGATATATCCCACAGCCCTCTCTGTAACACTCTGATATATCCCACACCCCTCACTGTAAACTCTGATATATCCCACACACCTCACTGTAACACTCTGATATACCCCACCCCCCTCACTGTAACACTCTGATATACCGCACACCCCTCACTGTAACACTCTGATATACCTCACACCCCTCACTGTAAACTCTGATATACCCCACACCCCTCACTGTCACATTCTGATGTACCCCACACCCCTCACTGCAACACAGTGATATACCCCACACCCCTCACTGTAACACTCTGATATTTCCCACACCCCTCACTGTAAACTCTGATAAATCCCACACCCCTCACTGTAAACTCTGATATACCCCACACCCCTCACTGTAAACTCTGATATACCCCACACCCCTCACTGTCACACTCTGATATATCCCACACCCCTCACTGCAACACACTGATATACCCCACATCCCTCACTGTAACACTCTGATATATCCCACACCCCTCACTGTAACACACCATTATACCCCACACCCCTCACTGTCACATTCTGACATACCCCACACCCCTCACTGTAACATTCTGATATACCCCACACCCCTCACTGCAACACAGTGATATACCCCACACCCCTCACTGTAAACTCTGATATACCCCACACCCCTCACTGTAAACTCTGATATACCCCACACCCCTCACTGTAACACTCTGATATACCCCACACCCCTCACTGTAACATTCTGATATACACCACACCCCTCACTGCAACACAGTGATATACCCCACACCCCTCACTGTAAACTCTGATATACCCCACACCCCTCACTGTAAACTCTGATAAACCCCACACCCCTCACTGTAAACTCTGATATACCCCACACCCCTCACTGTAAACTCTGATATACCCCACACCCCTCACTGTAACACTCTGATATATCCCACACCCCTCACTGCAACACACTGATATACCCCACACCCCTCACTGTAACACACTGATATACCCCACACCCCTCACTGTCACATTCTGACATACCCCACACCCCTCACTGTAACATTCTGATATACCCCACACCCCTCACTGCAACACAGTGATATACCCCACACCCCTCACTGTAACACTCTGATATACCCCACACCCCTCAATGCAACACAGTGATATACCCCACACCCCTCACTGTAACATTCTGATATATCCCACACCCCTCATTGTAACATTCTGATATACCCCACACCCCTCACTGTAACACACTGATATACCCCACACCCCTCACTGCAACACACTGATATACCCCACACCCCTCACTGCAACACTCTGATATATCCCACACCCCTCACTGCAACACTGATATATCCCACACCCCTCACTGTATCACTCTGATATATCCCACACCCCACACTGGAACATTCTGATATACCCCACACCCCTCACTGTAACATTCTGATATACCCCACACCCCTCACTGTAACACTCTGATATACCACACACCCCTCACTGTAACAAACTGATATACCGCACCCCCCTCACTGTAACACTCTGATCTACCCCACACCCCTCACTGTAACACTCTGATATATCCCACACCCCTCACTGTAACACTCTGATATACCCCACACCCCTCACTGTAACACTCTGATATACCTCACACCCCTCACTGTAACACTCTGATATACCGTACACCCCTCACTGTAACACTCTGATATATCCCACACCCCTCACCGTAACACTCTGATACACCCCACACCCCTCACTGTAAACTCTGATATACCGCACACCCCTCACTGTAACACTCTGATATACCCCACACCCCTCACTGTAAACTCTGATATACCCCACACCCCTCACTTTAAACTCTGATATATCCCACACCCCTCACTGTGAACTCTGATATACACTACACCCCTCACTGTAACACTCTGATATACCCCACACCCCTCACTGTAAACTCTGATATACCCCACACCCCTCACTGTAACATACTGATATATCCCACACCCCTCACTGTAACACACTGATATACCCCACCCCCCTCACTGTAACACTCTGATATACCCCACACCCCTCACTGTAAACTCTGATATACCCCACACCCCTCACTGTAAACTCTGATATCCCCCACACCCCTCACTGCAACACAGTGATATACCCCACACCCCTCACTGTAAACTCTGATATACCCCACACCCCTCACTGTAAACTCTGATATACCCCACACCCCTCACTGTAACACTCTGATATACCCCACACCCCTCACTGTAACATTCTGATATACCCCACACCCCTCACTGCAACACAGTGATATACCCCACACCCTCACTGTAAACTCTGATATACCCCACACCCCTCACTGTAAACTCTGATATACCCCACACCCCTCACTGCAACACAGTGATATACCCCACACCCCTCACTGTAAACTCTGATATACCCCACACCCCTCACTGTAAACTCTGATATACCCCACACCCCTCACTGTAACACTCTGATATATCCCACACCCCTCACTGCAACACACTGATATACCCCACACCCCTCACTGTAACACACTGATATACCCCACACCCCTCACTGTCACATTCTGACATACCCCACACCCCTCACTGTAACATTCTGATATACCCCACACCCCTCACTGCAACACAGTGATATACCCCACACCCCTCACTGTAACACTCTGATATACCCCACACCCCTCACTGCAACACAGTGATATACCCCACACCCCTCACTGTAACATTCTGATATACCCCACACCCCTCACTGTAACACACTGATATACCCCACACCCCTCACTGTAACATTCTGATGTACCCCACACCCCTCACTGTAACTTTCTGATGTACCCCACACCCCTCACTGCAACACACTGATATATCCCACACCCCTCACTGCAACACTCTGATATATCCCACACCCCTCACTGTAACACACTGATATACCCCACACCCCACACTGTAACATTCTGATTTGTCCCACACCTCTCACTGTAACATTCTGATATACCCCACACCCCTCATTGTAACACTCTGATATAACCCACACCCCTCACTGTAACATTCTGATATATCCCACACCCCACACTGTAACATTCTGATATACTCCACACCCCTCACTGTAACATTCTGATATACCCCACACCCCTCACTGTAACACTCTGATATACCACACACCCCTCACTGTAACAAACTGATATATCGCACCCCCCTCACTGTAACACTCTGATCTACCCCACACCCCTCACTGTAACATTCTGATATATCCCACACCCCTCACTGTAACACTCTGATATATCCCACACCCCTCACTGTAACACTCTGATATACCCCACACCCCTCACTGTAACACTCTGATATACCCCACACCCCTCACTGTAAACTCTGATATACCCCACACCCCTCACTGTAACATACTGATATATCCCACACCCCTCACTGTAACACACTGATATACCCCACCCCCCTCACTGTAACACTCTGATATACCCCACACCCCTCACTGTAAACTCTGATATATCCCACACCCCTCACTGGAACACTCTGATATATCCCACACCCCTCACTGTAACATTCTGATATCCCCACACCCCTCACTGTAACATACTGATATATCCCACACCCCTCACTGTAAACTCTGATAAATCCCACACCCCTCACTGTAAACTCTGATATAACCCACACCCCTCACTGTAACATTCTGATATATCCCACACCCCTCACCGTAACACTCTGATATATCCCACCCCCCTCACTGTAACACACTGATATATCCCACACCCCTCACTGTAACACTCTGATATATCCCACACACCTCACTGTAACACTCTGATATATCCCACACCCCTCACTGTAACACACTGATATATCCCACACCCCTCACTGTAACACTCTGATATACCTCACACCCCTCACTGTAACACTCTGATATCCCTCACACCCCACACTGTAAACTCTGATATATCCCACACCCCTCACTGTAACACACTGATATATCCCGCACCCCTCACTGTAACACTCTGATATACCTCACACCCCTCACTGTAACACTCTGATATCCCTCACACCCCACACTGTAAACTCTGATATATCCCACACCCCTCACTGTAACACTCTGATATACCGCACACCCCTCACTGTAACACTCTGATATACCTCACACCCCTCACTGTAACACTCTGATATACCTCACACCCCTCACTGTAAACTCTGATATATCCCACACCCCTCACTGTAACACTCTGATATATCCCACACCCCTCACTGTAACATTCTGATATATCCCACACCCCTCACTGTAACATTCTGATATATCCCACCCCCCCCCCACTGTAACACTCTGATATATCCCACCCCCCTCACTGTAACACACTGATATATCCCACACCCCTCACTGTAACACTCTGATATACCTCACACCCCTCACTGTAACACTCTGATATACCTCACACCCCTCACTGGAAACTCTGATATATCCCACACCCCTCACTGTAACACTCTGATATACCGCACACCCCTCACTGTAACACTCTGATATATCCCACCCCCCTCACTGTAACACACTGATATATCCCACACCCCTCACTGTAACATTCTGATATATCCCCCCCCCCCCCACTGTAACACTCTGATATATCCCACCCCCCTCACTGTAACACACTGATATATCCCACACCCCTCACTGTAACACACTGATATATCCCACACCCCTCTCTGTAACACTCTGATATATCCCACACCCCTCACTGTAACACTCTGATATATCCCACACCCCTCACTGTAACACTCTGATATATCCCACACCCCTCACTGTAACACTCTGATATATCCCACACCCCTCACTGTAACACACTGATATATCCCACACCCCTCACTGTAACACTCTGATATATCCCACACCCCTCACTGTAACACTCTGATATATCCCACACCCCTCACTGTAACACTCTGATATACCCCACACCACTCACTGCAACATTCTGATATATCCCACCCCCCTCAATGTAACACACTGATATACCCCACCCCCCTCACTGTAACACACTGATATATCCCACACCCCTCACTGTAACACTCTGATATACCCCACACCCCTCACTGTAACACTCTGATATACCCCACCCCCCTCACTGTAACATTCTGATATACCCCACACCCGTCACTGTAACACACTGATATATCCCACACCCCTCACTGTAACACTCTGATATATCCCACACCCCTCACTGTAACACTCTGATATATCCCACACCCCTCACTGTAACACACTGATATATCCCACACCCCTCACTGTAACACTCTGATATATCCCACACCCCTCACTGTAACACTCTGATATACCCCACACCACTCACTGTAACACTCTGATATACCCCACCCCCCTCACTGTAACACTCTGATATATCCCACACCCCTCACTGTAACACTCTGATATATCCCACACCCCTCACTGTAACACACTGATATATCCCACACCCCTCACTGTAACACTCTGATATATCCCACACCCCTCACTGTAACACTCTGATATACCCCACACCACTCACTGTAACACTCTGATATACCCCACCCCCCTCACTGTAACATTCTGATATACCCCACACCCCTCACTGTAACACACTGATATACCCCACACCCCTCACTGTCACATTCTGACATACCCCACACCCCTCACTGTAACATTCTGATATACCCCACACCCCTCACTGCAACACAGTGATATACCCCACACCCCTCACTGTAACACTCTGATATACCCCACACCCCTCACTGCAACACAGTGATATACCCACACCCCTCACTGTAACATTCTGATATACCCCACACCCCTCACTGTAACACACTGATATACCCCACACCCCTCACTGTAACATTCTGATGTACCCCACACCCCTCACTGTAACATTCTGATGTACCCCACACCCCTCACTGCAACACACTGATATACCCCACACCCCTCACTGCAACACACTGATATACCCCACACCCCTCACTGTAACACTCTGATATATCCCACACCCCTCACTGCAACACTCTGATATATCCCACACCCCTCACTGTAACACACTGATATACCCCACACCCCACACTGTAACATTCTGATTTGTCCCACACCTCTCACTGTAACACTCTGATATACCCCACACCCCTCATTGTAACACTCTGATATATCCCACACCCCACACTGTAACATTCTGATATACTCCACACCCCTCACTGTAACATTCTGATATACCCCACACCCCTCACTGTAACACTCTGATATACCACACACCCCTCACTGTAACAAACTGATATACCGCACCCCCCTCACTGTAACACTCTGATCTACCCCACACCCCTCACTGTAACATTCTGATATATCCCACACCCCTCACTGTAACACTCTGATATATCCCACACCCCTCACTGTAACACTCTGATATACCCCACACCCCTCACTGTAACACTCTGATATACCCCACACCCCTCACTGTAAACTCTGATATACCCCACACCCCTCACTGTAACATACTGATATATCCCACACCCCTCACTGTAACACACTGATATACCCCACCCCCCTCACTGTAACACTCTGATATACCCCACACCCCTCACTGTAAACTCTGATATATCCCACACCCCTCACTGGAACACTCTGATATATCCCACACCCCTCACTGTAACATTCTGATATCCCCCACACCCCTCACTGTAACATACTGATATATCCCACACCCCTCACTGTAAACTCTGATAAATCCCACACCCCTCACTGTAAACTCTGATATAACCCACACCCCTCACTGTAACATTCTGATATATCCCACACCCCTCACCGTAACACTCTGATATATCCCACCCCCCTCACTGTAACACACTGATATATCCCACACCCCTCACTGTAACACTCTGATATATCCCACACACCTCACTGTAACACTCTGATATATCCCACACCCCTCACTGTAACACACTGATATATCGCACACCCCTCACTGTAACACTCTGATATACCTCACACCCCTCACTGTAACACTCTGATATCCCTCACACCCCACACTGTAAACTCTGATATATCCCACACCCCTCACTGTAACACACTGATATATCCCACACCCCTCACTGTAACACTCTGATATACCTCACACCCCTCACTGTAACACTCTGATATCCCTCACACCCCACACTGTAAACTCTGATATATCCCACACCCCTCACTGTAACACTCTGATATACCGCACACCCCTCACTGTAACACTCTGATATACCTCACACCCCTCACTGTAACACTCTGATATACCTCACACCCCTCACTGTAAACTCTGATATATCCCACACCCCTCACTGTAACACACTGATATATCCCACACCCCTCACTGTAACACTCTGATATACCTCACACCCCTCACTGTAACACTCTGATATCCCTCACACCCCACACTGTAAACTCTGATATATCCCACACCCCTCACTGTAACACCCTGATATACCCCACACCCCTCCCTGTAACACTCTGATATACCCCACACCCCTCACAGTAACACTCTGATATACCCCACACCCCTCACAGTAAAACTCTGATATACCCCACACCCCTCACTGCAACACACTGATATACCCCACACCCCTCACTGTAACACTCTGATATATCCCACACCCCTCACTGCAACACTCTGATATATCCCACACCCCTCACTGTAACACACTGATATACCCCACACCCCACACTGTAACATTCTGATTTGTCCCACACCTCTCACTGTAACACTCTGATATACCCCACACCCCTCATTGTAACACTCTGATATATCCCACACCCCACACTGTAACATTCTGTTATACTCCACACCCCTCACTGTAACATTCTGATATACCCCACACCCCTCACTGTAACACTCTGATATACCACACACCCCTCACTGTAACAAACTGATATACCGCACCCCCCTCACTGTAACACTCTGATCTACCCCACACCCCTCACTGTAACATTCTGATATATCCCACACCCCTCACTGTAACACTCTGATATATCCCACACCCCTCACTGTAACACTCTGATATACCCCACACCCCTCACTGTAACACTCTGATATACCCCACACCCCTCACTGTAAACTCTGATATACCCCACACCCCTCACTGTAACATACTGATATATCCCACACCCCTCACTGTAACACACTGATATACCCCACCCCCCTCACTGTAACACTCTGATATACCCCACACCCCTCACTGTAAACTCTGATATATCCCACACCCCTCACTGGAACACTCTGATATATCCCACACCCCTCACTGTAACATTCTGATATCCCCCACACCCCTCACTGTAACATACTGATATATCCCACACCCCTCACTGTAAACTCTGATAAATCCCACACCCCTCACTGTAAACTCTGACATAACCCACACCCCTCACTGTAACATTCTGATATATCCCACACCCCTCACCGTAACACTCTGATATATCCCACCCCCCTCACTGTAACACACTGATATATCCCACACCCCTCACTGTAACACTCTGATATATCCCACACACCTCACTATAACACTCTGATATATCCCACACCCCTCACTGTAACACTCTGATATATCCCACACCCCTCACTGTAACATTCTGATATATCCCACACCCCTCACTGTAACATTCTGATATATCCCACCCCCCCCCACTGTAACACTCTGATATATCCCACACCCCTCACTGTAACACACTGATATATCCCACACCCCTCACTGTAACACTCTGATATACCTCACACCCCTCACTGTAACACTCTGATATACCTCACACCCCTCACTGGAAACTCTGATATATCCCACACCCCTCACTGTAACACTCTGATATACCGCACACCCCTCACTGTAACACTCTGATATATCCCACCCCCCTCACTGTAACACACTGATATATCCCACACCCCTCACTGTAACATTCTGATATATCCCACCCCCCCCACTGTAACACTCTGATATATCCCACCCCCCTCACTGTAACACACTGATATATCCCACACCCCTCACTGTAACACACTGATATATCCCACAACCGTCTCTGTAACACTCTGATATATCCCACACCCCTCACTGTAACACTCTGATATATCCCACACCCCTCACTGTAACACTCTGATATATCCCACACCCCTCACTGTAACACTCTGATATACCCCACACCACTCACTGCAACATTCTGATATATCCCACCCCCCTCAATGTAACACTCTGATATATCCCACACCCCTCACTGTAACACTCTGATATACCCCACACCACTCTGCAACATTCTGATATATCCCACCCCCCTCAATGTAACACACTGATATACCCCACCCCCCTCACTGTAACACACTGATATATCCCACACCCCTCACTGTAACACTCTGATATACCCCACACCCCTCACTGTAACACTCTGATATATCCCACACCCCTCACTGTAACACTCTGATATATCCCACACCCCTCACTGTAACACTCTGATATACCCCACACCACTCACTGCAACATTCTGATATATCCCACCCCCCTCAATGTAACACTCTGATATATCCCACACCCCTCACTGTAACACTCTGATATACCCCACACCACTCTGCAACATTCTGATATATCCCACCCCCCTCAATGTAACACACTGATATACCCCACCCCCCTCACTGTAACACACTGATATATCCCACACCCCTCACTGTAACACTCTGATATATCCCACACCCCTCACTGTAACACTCTGATATACCCCACACCCCTCACTGTAACACTCTGATATATCCCACACCCCTCACTGTAACACTCTGATATACCCCACCCCCCTCACTGTAACATTCTGATATACCCCACACCCGTCACTGTAACACTCTGATATATCCCACACCCCTCACTGTAACACTCTGATATATCCCACACCCCTCACTGTAACACACTGATATATCCCACACCCCTCACTGTAACACTCTGATATATCCCACACCCCTCACTGTAACACTCTGATATATCCCACACCCCTCACTGTAACACTCTGATATACCCCACACCAGTCACTGCAACATTCTGATATATCCCACCCCCCTCAATGTAACACACTGATATACCCCACCCCCCTCACTGTAACACACTGATATATCCCACACCCCTCACTGTAACACTCTGATATACCCCACACCCCTCACTGTAACACTCTGATATACCCCACCCCCCTCACTGTAACATTCTGATATACCCCACACCCGTCACTGTAACACACTGATATATCCCACACCCCTCACTGTAACACTCTGATATATCCCACACCCCTCACTGTAACACTCTGATATATCCCACACCCCTCACTGTAACACACTGATATATCCCACACCCCTCACTGTAACACTCTGATATATCCCACACCCCTCACTGTAACACTCTGATATACCCCACACCACTCACTGTAACACTCTGATATACCCCACCCCCCTCACTGTAAAACTCTGATATATCCCACACCCCTCACTGTAACACTCTGATATATCCCACACCCCTCACTGTAACACACTGATATATCCCACACCCCTCACTGTAACACACTGATATATCCCACACCCCTCACTGTAACACTCTGATATACCCCACACCACTCACTGTAACACTCTGATATACCCCACCCCCCTCACTGTAACATTCTGATATACGCCACACCCCTCACTGTAACACTCTGATATACCCCACCCCCCCACTGTAACATTCTGATATACCCCACACCCGTCACTGTAACACTCTGATATATCCCACACCCCTCACTGTAACACACTGATATATCCCACACCCCTCACTGTAACACTCTGATATACCCCACACCCCTCACTGTAACACACTGATATATCCCACACCCCTCACTGTAACACTCTGATATACCCCACACCCCTCACTGTAACACACTGATATACCCCACACCCCTCACTGTAACACTCTGATATCCCCCACACCCCTCACTGTAACATTCTGATCTTCACCACACCCCTCACTGTAACACTCTGATATATCCCACACCCCTCACTGTAACACTCTGATATATCCCACACCCCTCACTGTAACACACTGATATACCCCACACCCCTCACTGTAACACTCTGATATACCCCACACCCCTCACTGTAACATTCTGATATACCCCACACCCCTCACTGTAAACTCTGATATACCCCACACCCCTCACTGTAAACTCTGATATACCCCACACCCCTCGCTGCAACACAGTGATATACTCCACACCCCTCACTGTAAACTCTGATATACCCCACACCCCTCACTGTAAACTCTGATATACCCCACACCCCTCACTGTAACACTCTGATATATCCCACACCCCTCACTGCAACACACTGATATACCCCACACCCCACACTGTCACATTCTGACATACCCCACACCCCTCACTGTAACATTCTGATATACCCCACACCCCTCACTGCAACACAGTGATATACCCCACACCCCTCACTGTAACACTCTGATATACCCCACACCCCTCACTGTAACACACTGATATACCCCACACCCCTCACTGTCACATTCTGATATATCCCACACCCCTCATTGTAACATTCTGATATACCCCACACCCCTCACTGTAACACACTGATATACCCCACACCCCTCACTGTAACATTCTGATATATCCCACACCCCTCACTGCAACACACTGATATACCCCACACCCCTCACTGCAACACTCTGATATATCCCACACCCCTCACTGCAACACTCTGATATATCCCACACCCCTCACTGTAACACACTGATATACCCCACACCCCACACTGTAACATTCTGATATATCCCACACCTCTCACTGTAACACTCTGATATACCCCACACCCCTCATTGTAACACTCTGATATATCCCACACCCCACACTGTAACATTCTGATATACTCCACACCCCTCACTGTAACATTCTGATATACCCCACACCCCTCACTGTAACACTCTGATATACCACACACCCCTCACTGTAACAAACTGATATACCGCACCCCCCTCACTGTAACACTCTGATCTACCCCACACCCCTCACTGTAAACTCTGATATATCCCACACCCCTCACTGTAACACTCTGATATATCCCACACCCCTCACGGTAACACTCTGATATACCCCACACCCCTCACTGTAACACTCTGATATACCTCACACCCCTCACTGTAACACTCTGATATACCGTACACCCCTCACTGTAACACTCTGATATATCCCACACCCCTCACCATAACACTCTGATACACCCCACACCCCTCACTGTAAACTCTGATATACCGCACACCCCTCACTGTAACACTCTGATATACCCCACACCCCTCACTGTAAACTCTGATATACCCCACACCCCTCACTTTAAACTCTGATATATCCCACACCCCTCACTGTGAACTCTGATATACACTACACCCCTCACTGTAACTCTCTGATATACCCCACACCCCTCACTGTAAACTCTGATATACCCCACACCCCTCACTGTAACATACTGATATATCCCACACCCCTCACTGTAACACACTGATATACCCCACCCCCCTCACTGTAACACTCTGATATACCCCACACCCCTCACTGTAAACTCTGATATATCCCACACCCCTCACTGGAACACTCTGATATATCCCACACCCCTCACTGTAACATTCTGATATCCCCCACACCCCTCACTGTAACATACTGATATATCCCACACCCCTCACTGTAAACTCTGATATATCCCACACCCCTCACTGTAACATTCTGATATACTCCACACCCCTCACTGTAACATTCTGATATACCCCACACCCCTCACTGTAACACTCTGATATACCACACACCCCTCACTGTAACAAACTGATATACCGCACCCCCCTCACTGTAACACTCTGATCTACCCCACACCCCTCACTGTAAACTCTGATATATCCCACACCCCTCACTGTAACACTCTGATATATCCCACACCCCTCACGGTAACACTCTGATATACCCCACACCCCTCACTGTAACACTCTGATATACCTCACACCCCTCACTGTAACACTCTGATATACCGTACACCCCTCACTGTAACACTCTGATATATCCCACACCCCTCACCATAACACTCTGATACACCCCACACCCCTCACTGTAAACTCTGATATACCGCACACCCCTCACTGTAACACTCTGATATACCCCACACCCCTCACTGTAAACTCTGATATACCCCACACCCCTCACTTTAAACTCTGATATATCCCACACCCCTCACTGTGAACTCTGATATACACTACACCCCTCACTGTAACTCTCTGATATACCCCACACCCCTCACTGTAAACTCTGATATACCCCACACCCCTCACTGTAACATACTGATATATCCCACACCCCTCACTGTAACACACTGATATACCCCACCCCCCTCACTGTAACACTCTGATATACCCCACACCCCTCACTGTAAACTCTGATATATCCCACACCCCTCACTGGAACACTCTGATATATCCCACACCCCTCACTGTAACATTCTGATATCCCCCACACCCCTCACTGTAACATACTGATATATCCCACACCCCTCACTGTAAACTCTGATATATCCCACACCCCTCACTGTAAACTCTGATATAACCCACACCCCTCACTGTAACATTCTGATATATCCCACACCCCTCACCGTAACACTCTGATATATCCCACCCCCCTCACTGTAACACACTGATATATCCCACACCCCTCACTGTGACACTCTGATATACCTCACACCCCTCACTGTAACACTCTGATATCCCTCACACCCCACACTGTAAACTCTGATATATCCCACACCCCTCACTGTAACACTCTGATATACCGCACACCCCTCACTGTAACACTCTGATATACCTCACACCCCTCACTGTAACACTCTGATGTACCTCACACCCCTCACTGTAAACTCTGATATATCCCACACCCCTCACTGTAACACTCTGATATACCGCGCACCCCTCACTGTAACACTCTGAAATATCCCAAACCCCTCACTGTAACATTCTGATATATCCCACACCCCTCACTGTAACATTCTGATATATCCCACCCCCCCCCCACTGTAACACTCTGATATATCCCACCCCCCTCACTGTAACACACTGATATATCACACACCCCTCACTGTAACACTCTGATATACCTCACACCCCTCACTGTAACACTCTGATATACCTCACACCCCTCACTGGAAACTCTGATATATCCCACACCCCTCACTGTAACACTCTGATATACCTCACACCCCTCACTGTAACACTCTGATATACCTCACACCCCTCACTGGAAACTCTGATATATCCCACACCCCTCACTGTAACACTCTGATATATCCCACCCCCCTCACTGTAACACACTGATATATCCCACACCCCTCACTGTAACACTCTGATATACCTCACACCCCTCACTGTAACACTCTGATATACCTCACACCCCTCACTGGAAACTCTGATATATCCCACACCCCTCACTGTAACATTCTGATATATCCCACCCCCCCCCACTGTAACACTCTGATATATCCCACCCCCCTTCACTGTAACACACTGATATATCCCACACCCCTCACTGTAACATTCTGATATATCCCACCCCCCCCCACTGTAACACTCTGATATATCCCACCCCCCTCACTGTAACACACTGATATATCCCACACCCCTCACTGTAACACACTGATATATCCCACACCCCTCTCTGTAACACTCTGATATATCCCACACCCCTCACTGTAACACTCTGATATATCCCACACCCCTCACTGTAACACTCTGATATACCCCACACCACTCACTGCAACATTCTGATATATCCCACCCCCCTCAATGTAACACTCTGATATATGCCACACCCCTCACTGTAACACTCTGATATACCCCACACCACTCACTGCAACATTCTGATATATCCCACCCCCCTCAATGTAACACACTGATATACCCCACCCCCCTCACTGTAACATTCTGATATACCCCACACCACTCACTGCAACATTCTGATATACCCCATACCCCTCACTGTAACACTCTGATATACCCCACCCCCCTCACTGTAACATTCTGATATACCCCACACCCGTCACAGTAACACACTGATATACCCCACACCCCTCACTGTAAACTCTGATATACCCCACACCCCTCACTTTAAACTCTGATATATCCCACACCCCTCACTGTGAACTCTGATATACACTACACCCCTCACTGTAACACTCTGATATACCCCACACCCCTCACTGTAAACTCTGATATACCCCACACCCCTCACTGTAACATACTGATATATCCCACACCCCTCACTGTAACACACTGATATACCCCACCCCCCTCACTGTAACACTCTGATATACCCCACACCCCTCACTGTAAACTCTGATATATCCCACACCCCTCACTGGAACACTCTGATATATCCCACACCCCTCACTGTAACATTCTGATATCCCCCACACCCCTCACTGTAACATACTGATATATCCCACACCCCTCACTGTAAACTCTGATATATCCCACACCCCTCACTGTAAACTCTGATATAACCCACACCCCTCACTGTAACATTCTGATATATCCCACACCCCTCACCGTAACACTCTGATATATCCCACCCCCCTCACTGTAACACACTGATATATCCCACACCCCTCACTGTAACACTCTGATATATCCCACACACCTCACTGTAACACTCTGATATATCCCACACCCCTCACTGTAACACACTGATATATCCCACACCCCTCACTGTAACACTCTGATATACCTCACACCCTTCACTGTAACACTCTGATATCCCTCACACCCCACACTGTAAACTCTGATATATCCCACACCCCTCACTGTAACACACTGATATATCCCACACCCCTCACTGTGACACTCTGATATACCTCACACCCCTCACTGTAACACTCTGATATCCCTCACACCCCACACTGTAAACTCTGATATATCCCACACCCCTCACTGTAACACTCTGATATACCGCACACCCCTCACTGTAACACTCTGATATACCTCACACCCCTCACTGTAACACTCTGATGTACCTCACACCCCTCACTGTAAACTCTGATATATCCCACACCCCTCACTGTAACACTCTGATATACCGTGCACCCCTCACTGTAACACTCTGAAATATCCCACACCCCTCACTGTAACATTCTGATATATCCCACACCCCTCACTGTAACATTCTGATATATCCCACCCCCCCCCACTGTAACACTCTGATATATCCCACACCCCTCACTGTAACACACTGATATATCCCACACCCCTCACTGTAACACTCTGATATACCTCACACCCCTCACTGTAACACTCTGATATCCCTCACACCCCACACTGTAAACTCTGATATATCCCACCCCCCTCACTGTAACACACTGATATATCCCACACCCCTCACTGTAACACTCTGATATACCTCACACCCCTCACTGTAACACTCTGATATACCTCACACCCCTCACTGGAAACTCTGATATATCCCACACCCCTCACTGTAACACTCTTATATACCGCACACCCCTCACTGTAACACTCTGATATATCCCACCCCCCTCACTGTAACACACTGATATATCCCACACCCCTCACTGTAACATTCTGATATATCCCACCCCCCCCACTGTAACACTCTGATATATCCCACCCCCCTCACTGTAACACACTGATATATCCCACACCCCTCACTGTAACACACTGATATATCCCACACCCCTCTCTGTAACACTCTGATATATCCCACACCCCTCACTGTAACACTCTGATATATCCCACACCCCTCACTGTAACACTCTGATATACCCCACACCCCTCACTGTAACACTCTGATATACCCCACACCCCTCACTGTAACACTCTGATATATCCCACACCCCTCACTGTAACACTCTGATATACCCCACACCCCTCACTGTAACACTCTGATATACCCCACACCACTCACTGCAACATTCTGATATATCCCACCCCCCTCAATGTAACACTCTGATATATGCCACACCCCTCACTGTCACACTCTGATATACCCCACACCACTCACTGCAACATTCTGATATATCCCACCCCCCTCAATGTAACACACTGATATACCCCACCCCCCTCACTGTAACATTCTGATATACCCCACACCACTCACTGCAACATTCTGATATACCCCATACCCCTCACTGTAACACTCTGATATACCCCACCCCCCTCACTGTAACATTCTGATATACCCCACACCCGTCACTGTAACACACTGATATATCCCACACCCCTCACTGTAACACTCTGATATACCCCACCCCCCTCACTGTAACATTCTGATATACCCCACACCCGTCACTGTAACACTCAGATATACCCCACACCCCTCACTGTAACACACTGATATATCCCACACCCCTCACTGTAACACACTGATATATCCCACACCCCTCACTGTAACACTCTGATATATCCCACACCCCTCACTGTAACACACTGATATATCCCAGACCCCTCACTGTAACACTCTGATATATCTCACACCCCTCACTGTAACACACTGATATATCCCACACCCCTCACTGTAACACTCTGATATATCTCCAACCCCTCACTGTAACACTCTGATATATCTCACACCCCTCACTGTAACACACTGATATATCCCACACCCCTCACTGTAACACACTGATATATCCCACACCCCTCACTGTAACATACTGATATACCCCACACCCCTCACTGTAACACACTGATATATCCCACACCCCTCACTGTAACACTCTGATATACCCCACACCCCTCACTGTAACACACTGATATACCCCACACCCCTCACTGTAACATTCTGATCTTCACCACACCCCTCACTGTAACACTCTGATATATCCCACACCCCTCACTGTAACACTCTGATATACCCCACACCCCTCACTGTAAACTCTGATATACCCCACACCCCTCACTGTAACACTCTGATATATCCCACACCCCTCACTGTAACACACTGATATACCCCACACCCCTCACTGTAACACACTGATATATCCCACACCCCTCACTGTAACACTCTGATATACCCCACACCCCTCACTGTAACACACTGATATACCCCACACCCCTCACTGTAACACTCTGATATACCCCACACCCCTCACTGTAACACTCTGATATATCCCACACCCCTCACTGTAACATTCTGATACATCCCACCCCCCTCACTGTAACATTCTGATATATCCCACACCCCTCACTGTAACACTCTGATATACCCCACACCCCTCACTGTAACACACTGATATACCCCACACCCCTCACTGTAACACTCTGATTTTCCCCACACCCCTCACTGTAACACTCTGATATATCCCACCCCCCTCACTGTAACATTCTGATATATCCCACCCGCCTCACTGTAAGACTCTGATCTATCCCACACCCCTCACTGTAACATTCTGATACATCCCACACCCCTCACTGTAACACTCTGATATATCCCACACCCCTCACTGTAACATTCTGATACATCCCACCCCCCTCACTGTAACATTCTGATATATCCCACACCCCTCACTGTAACATTCTGATATACCCCACACCCCTCACTGTAACATTCTGATACATCCCACCCCCCTCACTGTAACATTCTGATATATCCCACACCCGTCAATGTAACATTCTGATATATCCCACACCCCTCACTGTAACATTCTGATATACCCCACACCCCTCACTGTAACATTCTGATACATCCCACCCCCCTCACTGTAACATTCTGATATATCCCACACCCCTCACTGTAACATTCTGATATATCCCACCCGCCTCACTGTAAGACTCTGATCTATCCCACACCCCTCACTGTAACATTCTGATATATCCCACTCCCCTCACTGTAACATTCTGATACATCCCACCCCCCTCACTGTAACATTCTGATATATCCCACACCCCTCACTGTAACATTCTGATATCTCCCACACCCCTCACTGTAACATTCTGATATATCCCACCCGCCTCACTGTAAGACTCTGATCTATCCCACACCCCTCACTGTAACATTCTGATATATCCCACACCCCTCACTGTAACATTCTGATATATCCCACACCCCTCACTGTAACATTCTGATATATCCCACCCGCCTCACTGTAAGACTCTGATCTATCCCACACCCCTCTCTGTAACATTCTGATCTATCCCACACCCCTCACTGTAACACTCTGATATATCCCACACCCCTCACTGTAACACTCTGATATACCCCACCCCCCTCACTGTAACATTCTGATATATCCCACTCCCCTCACTGTAACATTCTGATATATCCCACACCCCTCACTGTAACACTCTGATATACCCCACCCCCCTCACTGTAACATTCTGATATATCCCACACCCCTCACTGTAACATTCTGAGACATCCCACCCGCCTCACTGTAAGACTCTGATCTATCCCACACCCCTCTCTGTAACATTCTGATATATCCCAACCCCCTCACTGTAACATTCTGATATATCCCACACCCCTCACTGCAACACTCTGATATACCCCACACCCCTCACTGTAACACACTGATATACCCCACACCCCTCACTGTAACACTCTGATATATCCCACACCCCTCACTGTAACACTCTGATATATCCCACACCCCTCACTGTAACATTCTGTATATCCCACACCCCTCACTGTAACATTCTGATATATCCCACACCCCTCACTGTAACACTCTGATATAACCCACACCCCTCACTGGAACATGCTGATATATCCCACACCCCTCACTGTCACACTCTGATATAACCCACACCCCTCACTGTAACACTCTGATATAACCCACACCCCTCACTGTAACACTCTGATATCCCCCACCCCCCTCACTGTAACATTCTGATACATCCCACCCCCCTCACTGTAACATTCTGATACATCCCACATCCCTCACTGTAACATTCTGATATATCCCACACCACTCACTGCAACATTCTGATATATCCCACACCCCTCACTGTCACACTCTGATATAACCCACACCCCTCACTGTAACACTCTGATATTTCCCACACCCCTCACTGTAACACTCTGATATATCCCACACCCCTCACTGTAACACTCTGATATCCCCCACCCCCCTCACTGTAACATTCTGATACATCCCACCCCCCTCACTGTAACATTCTGATACATCCCACATCCCTCACTGTAACATTCTGATATATCCCACACCACTCACTGCAACATTCTGATATATCCCACACCCCTCACTGTAACATTCTGATACATCCCACCCCCCCTCACTGTAACATTCTGATATATCCCACACCCCTCACTGTAACATTCTGATACATCCCACCCCCCTCACTGTAACATTCTGATACATCCCACACCCCTCACTGTAACATTCTGATATATCCCACACCACTCACTGCAACATTCTGATATATCCCACACCCCTCACTGTAACATTCTGATATATCCCACACCCCTCACTGTAACATTCTGATACATCCCACCCCCCTCACTGTAACATTCTGATACATCCCACACCCCTCACTGTAACATTCTGATACATCCCACCCCCCTCACTGTAACATTCTGATACATCCCACACCCCTCACTGTAACATTCTGATATATCCCACACCACTCACTGCAACATTCTGATATATCCCACACCCCTCACTGTAACACACTGATATATCCCACACCCCTCACTGTAACATTCTGATACATCCCACCCCCCTCACTGTAACATTCTGATACATCCCACACCCCTCACTGTAACATTCTGATACATCCCACCCCCCTCACTGTAACATTCTGATACATCCCACACCCCTCACTGTAACATTCTGATATATCCCACACCACTCACTGCAACATTCTGATACATCCCACACCCCTCACTGTAACATTCTGATATATCCCACACCCCTCACTGTAACATTCTGATATATCCCACACCCCTCACTGTAACACTCTGATATTTCCCACACCCCTCACTGTAACATTCTGATATATCCCACACCCCTCACTGTAACACACTGATATACCCCACACCCCTCACTGTAACACACTGATATATCCCACACCCCTCACTGTAACACACTGATCTATCCCACACCCCTCACTGTAACACACTGATATATCCCACACCCCTCACTGTAACACACTGATATACCCCACACCCCTCACTGTAACACACTGATATATCCCACACCTCTCACTGTAACACACTGATATACCCCACACCCCTCACTGTAACACACTGATATATCCCACACCGCTCACTGTAACACACTGATATATCCCACACCCCTCACTGTAACACTCTGATATACCCCACACCCCTCACTGTAACACACTGATATATCCCACACCCCTCACTGTAACACACTGATATACCCCACACCCCTCACTGTAACATTCTGATGTATCCCACACCCCTCACTGTAACACCCTGATATATCCCACCCCCCTCACTGTAACACACTGATATACCCCACACCCCTCACTGTCACACTCTGATATACCCCACACCCCTCACTGTAACACTCTGATATATCCCACACCCCTCTCTGTAACATTCTGAATATCCCACACCCCTCACTGTAACATTCTGATCTATCCCACACCCCTCACTGCAACACTCTGATATATCCCACACCCCTCTCTGTAACATTCTGTATATCCCACACCCCTCACTGTAACATTCTGATATATCCCACACCCCTCACTGTAACACTCTGATATAACCCACACCCCTCACTGGAACATTCTGATATATCCCACACCCCTCACTGTAACACTCTGATATAACCCACACCCCTCACTGTAACACTCTGATATATCCCACACCCCTCACTGTAACACTCTGATATAACCCACACCCCTCACTGTAACACTCTGATATATCCCACACCCCTCACTGTAACACTCTGATATCCCCCACCCCCCTCACTGTAACATTCTGATACATCCCACCCCCCTCACTGTAACATTCTGATATATCCCACACCCCTCACTGTAACATTCTGATATATCCCACCCCCCTCACTGTAACATTCTGATATATCCCACACCACTCACTGCAACATTCTGATATATCCCACCCCCCTCACTGTAACATTCTGATATATCCCACACCACTCACTGTAGCATTCTGATATATCCCACACCACTCACTGCAACATTCTGATATATCCCACACCCCTCACTGTAACACTCTGATACATCCCACCCCCCTCACTGTAACATTCTGATATATCCCACACCACTCACTGCAACATTCTGATATATCCCACACCCCTCACTGTAACATTCTGATATATCCCACACCCCTCACTGTAACACTCTGATATATACCACACCCCTCACTGTAACACACTGATATACCCCACACCCCTCACTGTAACACACTGATATACCCCACACCCCTCACTGTAACACACTGATATCTCCCACACCCCTCACTGTAACACACTGATATATCCCACACCCCTCACTGTAACACACTGATATATCCCACACCCCTCACTGTAACACACTGATATACCCCACACCCCTCACTGTAACACACTGATATACCCCACACCCCTCACTGTTACACACTGATATACCCCACACCCCTCACTGTAACACACTGATATATCCCACACCCCTCACTGTAACACACTGATATATCCCACACCCCTCACTGTAACACACTGATATATCCCACACCCCTCACTGTAACACACTGATATATCCCACACCCCTCACTGTAACATTCTGATGTATCCCACACCCCTCACTGTAACACTCTGATATACCCCACACCCCTCACTGTAACACTGTTATATCCCACACCCCTCACTGTAACACTCTGATATACCCCACACCCCTCACTGTAACATTCTGATATATCCCACACCCCTCACTGTAACATTCTGATATACCCCACACCCCTCACTGTAACACACTGATATATCCCACACCCCTCACTGCAACACTCTGATATATCCCACACCCCTCACTGTAACATTCTGATATACCCCACACCCCTCACTGTAACACACTGATATATCCCACACCCCTCACTGTAACATTCTGATATATCCCACACCCCTCACTGTAACACACTGATATATCCCACCCCCCTCACTGTAACACTCTTTGATTTATGCTGCTCCACTTGCCTTCGTTGATTATTTTTGCGATCCTGTCTGTTTCCTGGCACGACCTGTTACTTAATGCTTTAACTGTTCTCAGTGCTGGCTTGGTGCCAGTATAGCCTGTCTGTGCCAACTCTCGCTCTGATTGAGATGCAGGAAGTCTCTGTGTAACACTCGGTCCCAAGCCTCTCCCTGAGCTAGACAGTGCACACTGTGTCCCTCTCCTATCTGGCTTTTCATTTTCCCGTTTTTGTCTTTGTGATCGGAGCTGGGAGCTGAGCCTGGTGTTGTCAGGTTTGATTGCCCTGCCCTATTCCCAGCTGCTCAGCAAACATTTCATCCTCTCCACCAGCACAAAACATGCAAAGTGAGTCCAGCATTGTGAAAGACAAAGGGGGAGGGAGAGAGGAGGCAAAGCAGAGATCAAGTTGGGGGGGTTTGAGGTGAGGGTGATTGAGGGGGGGGGGGTTTCGAGGTGAGGGAGATTGAGGGGGGGTTTCGAGGTGAGGAAGATTGAGGGGGGGGTTTCGAGGTGAGGGAGATTGGGGGGGGTTTCGAGGTGAGGGAGTTTGAGGGGGGGGGTTTTGAGATGAGGGAGATTGAGGGGGGGGGTTTCGAGGTGAGGGAGATTGAGGTAAGGGCATTCTGCTGAGCAGGCTGGGAGGAGGGAACTGGGATTTTCCAGTGAGCTGGGACTACTTGGTGAGAGAGGAGCCAGTAAAAGGGTAAGTGCAACCTGGGGACCTTGCAATGGGTAAAGAGTGAAAGGTTGGGTTGGATATTATCTCGGAGACAGGGAGAGAGTGAAGGGACAGCTTTGAGAATTCCTCCGAATTTACTGACAGAACCTGATTCTCATTTTTGTCTCCATTTGTTGAAAGCAGCCAGATTGAGAGGCTGGCAGTCGTTAAAGCTCAGGCTGCAGCCAGGGAGTAGAGAGCAGGGAGGGAGGGATCAAAAAGGCCAGAGACATGATCGAGGTCTGGAGCATGGGGGAGATCGGAGGTCAGTGTTGGGGAAATCGAGGTGGGAGGTGGGGTTGGGAGGGTATCAGAGTGAATGGGTGGGTGAAGCAAGGAACTGGATTCAACAGATAGGTCAGAAGGTGCTTTATTTCCTGGATCCAACTTCCTTATTGCTCGATATTAAAGATATCGACAGATATGGGGATAGTGCAGGAAAATGGCATTGAGGTAGAAGATCAGCCCTGATCTCGCTGAATGGCGGAGCAGACTCGAGAGACCGAATGGCCTACTCCTGCTCCTATTTCCTATGTTCCTCGTTCCCTTTAGCTGTCAGGTTTCCTGAGGCTCCAAAAACTTGGGCGGTCAAGGTTAAAGTTGAAATGGATTAAATATGAGGCACACAACCTCATTATAATATTTATATTCCCCATCCCCATCTCGCCTCCATTAAACTGGGAAGTGAGCAGGTTGGAGATTTTTACCTGACTTCAACCTGCCTGGTTTTTTGGGAGTTAAAATTCCCCTCATTGTTTCCACTGCAGGGGATTGTCTACATATGATCAAATGGAAGAGGGGAGTCTTGAGCCAACTGTACCCTTTATCACCAAGCAATCAATTTCTGGTTCGTTGCAGTGACCCAAAGATGGCGGGTGCGGCTGACTGAGGCAGGTTGAAGGTACTGTGGGTGCAGCCAGAATTGCGGTATTTACCGACAGGGTGTTCTGTGCATGGTCACACACCAACTACACGTTGATAGGGTGGCAGCCATTTACAGTTGCAGTACATCTCACCATTAACTTGTGGGGCATCCAGAGCACATGCATAAGTTAGGACCACCCTGCACTATTGACAATCCTGTCACCCTGGCAAAGACATGTGCTCACTCCTTCTACTAAGACAGAAGCTGAAGTCACCTTTCGTGTCGTACAGGGCCACTGTACTCTCCCTGATGCAGAGATGCAAACTGTGAAATGTTACAAATATCACCTGCTCCTACTTGGAAGGATCCATTGGTATAGAAAGAGGGTCACAGAAATCTTGGTCACTGGCAGTGCCTTTCTCACTCTGCTGTGCAGCTGTAAGTCTGGTTGCAGGAGGTGGCACAGTCAGCAACCACCTCCTTGATGAAATAGAGGGGCCTCAGACACTGCTCCTGGCTCAGACGCAGGTAGGAGAAGTCCTCCCCGAAGACCCTAGTGGGTACAGCCTTCTATTGAGAGCCATCTTCTTCCCTCTGCGCACAGCTTCCCCTCTTTGCTGTCTCTGCTCCATCTCCCTGTTGTGGTGCAGCCCAAGAGAGACTGCAACGTGAGCCCCAATTACTGAGAGCAGGCTTTCTCCTGACAGGCCTCTAATATCCTTATCAAAGTTCAGCACCATTCCCTTGTGAATCCATCAACTTTTCAAAACTCCTCCAACAACACAGAAATTCCACTCTCTCTGGAGCAACAAGAGAAAGTTAAAAGCACCTCACCTGCCAGTTGAATGGTGATCCTTTAACTAACTCTGTGGGAACCCCTCATGTAGCCTAACACATGTTCAGCTGACAGAGTTTGAGAGAGGACATTAACAGGACCAGCAAGATCCAAAATGGCAGTTTACATACAAACATACAAGTTAGGGGCAGAAGTAGGCCATTCGGCCCCTCGAGCCTGCTCCGCCATTCGATACGATCATGGCTGATCTGTTTGTGTTTTGAATTCCACACTCCCATCTACCCCTGATAACCTTTGATTCCCTTTCCTAACAAGAATCTATCTCCCTCCACCTTAAAAATATTCATTGACCCCGCCTCCACCACCTTCTGAGGCAGAGAATTACAAAGTTACACAACCCTCAGAGAAAAAAATTTCTCCTCATCTCTGTCCTAAAAGGGTGAACCTTAATTTTAAAACAGTGTCCCCTAGTTCTGGACTCCCCCACAAGAGGAAACATCCTTTCCACATCCACCTTGTCAAGACAGTTCACGATCTTATAAACTTCAATCAAGTCTTCCCTCACTCTTCTAAACTCCAGTGAAAACAAGCCCAGTCTGTCCAATCTTCTTCATAAGACAAGCCGCTCATTCCAGGTATTAATCTAGTAAACCTCCTCTGAACCACTTCCAACACATTTACATCATTCCTTAAATAAGGAGACCAAAACTGCACACAGTATTCCAGATGTGGTCTCACCAATGCCCTGTATAACTGAAGCATAACATCCTTACTTTTATTTTCAATTCCTCCCATAATAAAGGATAGCATTCCATTAGCCTTCTTTATTACTTGCTGTAGCTGCATACTAACCTTTTGTAACTCCTGCACTAGAATACCTAGATCCCTCTGCACCTCGGAATTCTGCAGTCGTTCTCCATTTAAGTAATACTCTGCTTTTTTATTCTTCCTGCCAAAGTGAACAACTTCACATTTTCCCACATTCTACTCCATCAGCCAGATTTTTGCCCACTCACTCAACCTATCTATATCGGTCTGCAACCTCCTTGTGACCTCTTCACTGCATACTTTCCTACCTATCTTTGTGTCATCTGCAAATTTAGCTACCATTGCATCGCTCCCCTCATCTAAGTCATTGATATAAATTGTAAAAAGTTGAGGCCCCAGCACAGACCCCTGCGGGACTCCACTCGTGACATCCTGCCAATCAGAAAAGGACCCATTTATGTATACTCTCTCTTTTCTGCCAGCCAGTCAATTTTCTATCCATGCTAATATGTTACCCCCTACACCATGAGCTCCTACTTTGCACAATAACCTTTTATTTGACACCTTGTCAAATGCCTTCTGGAAATCCAAGTACAGTACATCAACAGGCTCCCTTTTATCCACAGCACATGTTACTCCTTCAAAGAACTCCAATAAATTAGTTAAACATGATTTCCCTTTCACAAAACCATGCTGACTATTCCCGACTACCTTGAGTTTTTCTAAGTGCCCAGCTACAGTCTCCTTAATGATCGATTCAAACACCTTCCCCATGACAGACGTCAAGTTAACTGGCCTATGGTGAATGCTTTACCAGGTCATATGAACAAACCTCCAGAAATGTCTCCAACCAGAGTTGACAACCCTAATTCTTCCCCAGATTGATTATGGGTCGGTCTGTGACACTCTGCAGTATTGTTTGTCTGCAGTCTCAAGCCCAGGATGCCCCAGAATGACCGGTGCAAATCAAATCACTGCAGCCAGAGCTCCCTCCTGTGGCTTGTTGATCCATCACAGCTAATACACCCGATCTTGGCCAAATTAATTCCATAGCATCATGGAATAAAGCTATTCGCTCCATCTTTGGAAGAGCTATCCAATTAATCCCACTCCCCTGCTCTTTCCCCATATTCCTGCTAATTTCTCCCCTTCAAGCATTTCTCCACATGCCTTTGAGAGTTTCTGTTGAATCTGCTTCCAACTTCTCCGCAGGCAACACATTCCACATCTCTATCACATGTAATTTCACAAATTTTCTCATCTTCCCATTATATGCCTCAAGCAAACAGTAACTGCATCACAGTGCCCTCTGTCTTTAAGGCATGTCTGCTGCTGAACTTCCTCCTTCCTAGGTTCTGATAACTGATTACAATCTAATTGCTGATCAATCAGTGACATCAAGATAATTCATGGTAGAAATTCTGAACAAAAAAGTCATTAATATTTGCAGAGAGAGAACTGATCAATGTGATCAGATCCCAACCTGTTCTCCTGGTACATAGTTTTTGCAAAGCCAGCTTGGACCTGTGATTGAGTTGAAAACTGGAGTTTAAATTCTCTAACATTGGTGCTCTTCAAACAACGTTTCACACTCAAAGTTAGACCCAGGAATTTACACCAACCCTGTCCCGCACCTGACCGACGAAGAGCTTTACTCTGCATCTAACCCCGTTTTTTTTTTTTTCTTTTTATTTTCTAACCCCCGTGCTGAATCTATCATGGGAGTGTTTGATGGGGACAGCGTAGAGGCAGCTTTACTCTGTATCTAACCCCCTTTATTTTTGTTTTTTTTTTAACTCTGTATCTAACCCCCATTTTTTATTCTTTTAGGTGGCCTTTATTGTACCTAACCCCTGTTTTTTTTTCTTTCTTTTTTTAAAGGTGGCCTTTATACCCCAGGCCCCTTTTATATATTTTATGTCGAGGGGGCCTTTATTCCTCAGGCCCCCTTTATATACACACTTATATTTTTAAAATAACTTTATTAAAACCAGATAAATAAACAAAAAACTCAAATTAAAATGCCATTCTCGGCGTCGACGATGCACTCCAGTCCCTGCGGTGCCCACCGGTCGCGGAAGGCCTCAAGCGTACCGGCGGACACCGCATGCTCCTTTTCCAGGGACACCCGGGCGCGAACGTAACCGCGGAAGAGGGGCAGGCAATCGGGGAGGACGGACCCCCCGACGGCCCGCAACCTGGACCTGTGAATTGCCACCTTGGCCAGGCCCAGGAGCACACCCTCCTCCCGGCCCGAGCCCCTCCGCACCGGGTGCCCAAAGATCAGGAGCGTGGGACTGAAGTGCAGCCAGAATTTGAGGAGCAGCCCCTTCAGATACTCAAATAGGGGCTGCAACCTCGCACACTCCATATAAATGTGGAACACGGACTCGTCCAGGCCGCAGAAAGTACAGGCAACCTGGGAGTCCGTGAACCTACTTAAAAGCCTATTGCACGGGACTGCTCTGTGCAGCACCCTCCACCCCAGGTCCCCGATGTAAAGGGGGAAGACTCCCGCGTAGAGAGACCTCCATCGGGGTTTCCCCTCGCCGCCAGATGGCAACGCGGACCGCCAGGGCGTGTCCGGCCGGCTGACGAGGGCGAGGAAGTGGAGAGTGTGCAGGAACAGCCCGGACAGGAAACCCCTCCGCGCCGATTGGAATGGCACGGAGGGCATTTCCGAGAGGGGGCTCGGGTTGTGCGGGACCGGCTCCCGAGGAGGGTTTCGGGGCCTGGGTCCGATGAGCAGTTCCGGCCGAGCGGGGGTCAGCTCGGCCGGGATCGCTCCGCACTCCCGAGCCCCCTCGCCACCCGCAGTGAGGGGCGTCCCGGGGGTTTCGGCTACTCCTCCGCCCGCCGGACCGTCCCCGGAGTCGGCCGCCCGGACAGCCGAGGCGCTCTCCTCCGCCGGCGGGGGAGCGCCCTGACTGGAGGCGACCATGTTCCAGACTCGGAAAAGATCCCGGTAAAAGACAGGCAACTCCCTCAGAGAGGCGCGGCTAACGGACTCCACCGGGAGCTGCGTGTCGTCTTGAAGGCAGTGACACTGGCGGAAAAAATACGTCGCCAGCGCACACCATCTGGGAGGACGCTCGACGTACAGGTATCTCTGCAGGGTCCGAAGGCGGAGAGTCGCAGCCTGGGTGCGGACGCACACCAGCGACTGACCGCCCTCCTCGATCGGGAGACTCAGGACCGCGGCAGAGACCCAGTGTTTCTTCTTGCCCCAGAAGAAATCGACGAGTTTCTTCTGGATCTTGGTGGCAAATACAGCGGGCGGGGCCAAAGTGACCAACCGGTACCACAGCATGGAGGCCACCAGTTGGTTTATGACCAACGCTCGGCCCCTGTAGGAAAGCACTCGGAGCAGTCCTGTCCAGCGCCCCAGCCGAGCGGTGACTTTCGCCTCCAACTCCTGCCAGTTTGCCGGCCAGGCTTCCTCAGCGGGGCTAAGGTGGACTCCCAGATAGAGGAGGTGCGTGGTGCTCCACGCAAAAGGTGTCATCTCCTCCGGCAGGGAGTCCACCCGCCACTGACCAACCAGGAGTCCGCAACATTTCTCCCAATTGATCCTCGCGGAGGACGCGGCAGAAAAGGTCTGCTGGCAGTCGCGCGTCCTCCGCAAGTCAACGGGATCTGTGATTGCGAGGAGCACGTCGTCGGCGTAAGCCGAGAGGACGACCCGCATGGCCGGCTCGCGCAGAGCCAATCCCGTCAACCTCCTGCGAAGCAAGAACAGGAAGGGCTCCACGCAGATGGTATACAATTGGCCGGACATGGGGCACCCCTGACGCACTCCTCTCCCAAATCGAAGGGGCGCCGTCAAGGACCCGTTAACTTTGACTAGACACTCTGCGGCGGCGTATAAAAGTCGGACCCGGGCCACGAAATGCGGCCCGAGTCCGAAAGCGCGCAGAGTCCCGAAAAGGTAATCGTGATCCACCCTGTCGAACGCCTTCTCCTGATCGAGGGAGAGAAAGGCGACCGACTGACCAGTCCTCTGGGAAAGATGGATCAGGTCCCGGACCAGGTGGATGTTGTCCTGGATGGACCGGCCCGGGACCGTGTAGGACTGGTCGGGGTGGATCATGTGGGCCAGCACGGAGCCCAGACGGGTAGACATAGCCCAGGCAAAGATCTTATAATCCGTGCTGAGGAGGGAGACCGGACGCCAGTTTTTAAGCAGGCGGAGATCACCCCTCTTCGGCAGCAGGACGATGACCGCCCTGCGCCACGAGAGGGGCATCTCCCCGGTCGCCAGGCTTTCCCCCAGGACCCGCGCGTAATCGTCCCCCAGGACGTCCCAGAACGCCCTGAGGAACTCCACGGTCAACCCATCCAGCCCTGGGGATTTGCCCCTCGAGAGCTGGTGGAGGGCGCCAGTCAGCTCCGCCAACGTGAGCGGTGCCTCCAATCCTTCGGCGCCCTCCGGGCTGACCTGCGGCAGGTCCTCCCACAAAACTCTGCGCGCATCCTCGCTGGACGGATCCGGAGAGAACAACGCACTGTAATAAGTCCGGACCAGGAGGCCCATTCCCTCCGGATCCGTGATGGAGGATCCGTCGTCGGCCAGCAGCTCGACGAGCTGCTTACGGACCCACTGCCATTTTTCCAGCGAGTAGAAGAAGGGAGAGGCGCGGTCCAAATCTTCCAGGATCTGGATCCGCGACCTCACGTACGCGCCTCGGGACCCTATGAGCTGCAGGTCCCTCAGCGCGCCCTTCTTCTCTTTGTACGCCTGCCACAGAGCCGGGTCCGCGACGGCATGACCGAGGCGGGACTCCAAGTCGAGCACCTCCCTCTCAAGGCGCCCGATCTCGGCTTCCCGCCTCTTGGTCGACCCTTTCGCGTACTCCTGACAGAAGACGCAGATGTGAGTCTTGCCCACATCCCACCATAGCCTCAAGGAGGGGAAGCCCCCCTGCTTCCTTCTCCAGTCGGCCCAGAATCGACAGAACGAGTCCCGAAATCGCACGTCCTCCAGCAGCCGGTTGTTAAAGTGCCAGTACGCGGACCCCGCCCGCGTGCGGAGCGGAGTGAACTCCGCCCACACCAGGCGGTGGTCCGAGCACGGCACCAGCCGCATGGAGGCCGCCGAAACGCGGGAGACGTACGCCTGCGAAATGTAGAAGCGGTCGATTCGCGACCCCCCTCCTCCAGACCTCCACGTGAAGGCGCTGGAGTCGGGATGGAGATTCCGCCAGACGTCCACCAAGTTAAGGGAGCTGATCAGTCCCCTCAACTTCTCCACCGACGCTTGGCCGCGCTGGGGACCGGAGCGATCCCCCACCTCGAGGGTGCAGTTAAAATCCCCCCCGAGGATGATACACTCGCCGCTATCGATGGAGCTCAAGAGAGCGGACACTTCTTCAAAGAAGCGCGCTTGCAACGCGCCGGGCCTGGGCGCGTACACGTTCACAAAGTGGAGCGGCACGCTACCCAGGCGAACGGCGAGGTGGAGCAAGCGGCCCGGCACTAGCTCCTTGACCCCCAAGATCTCCGGCTGAAAAGTCGGGGCCAACAAGATAGCCACCCCACTAGAAATAGGGGTGAGGTGACTCATGTAGACCCCACCCTGCCACTCCAGGAGCCAGGTGGCTTCGTCTCCCGGAACGGTGTGGGTTTCCTGCAGAAAGCTCACCGCGTATCTCCCTTCCCTAAGGACTGAGAGATTGTGAAATCTGCGGTGAGCCCCTCTGCTGCCGTTGATGTTGAGGCTGGCTATGGTTATCTTCATGTCAAAGGTACTTAAAACCCGTCACCAACAGCTCACTGTGAGGAGGGAGTGGAAGTGCACCTGGCCCTCCACTCCCCCAGCAACCCATTAAAACGGCGCCTCTCAACCAGTTTCACGTCCGCGCGTTTGCCCGCTATCTTAAGGGCGGCACGGACGGACTGGATGATCAGCGCCAGATTCGGCCAACGGTCGAGGGCCAGCTGAATTTTATCGCGGCAGCCCCTGCAAGCCGCAAGAAAATCCCAGAGTTCCGCCATGGGGATGAGAGGAAATTTGGTGGGAGGCACGAGGGACACCACTTCCTCACTGGCGATGGAATCAAAGTCATCCTCCGTGCCCCACACGAGTCCCCATCCTCCTCTGGGTCGTCACCGCCAGCGGCCTACACATCCACCACACACTGTGGGGCGGACGTCCCGGCCGCACCAGCTGGTTCCACCTCCGTCACGATCCCACCCCCAGGATCAATGGCGGAGGAGTCCTCTCTGGGTTCTTAGATGGAACTGGAGCCTGTGGGCGCCGGCGGTTCAGGACCCCCCTCCACCTCTGTCCCCAGGCCAATGAGCGGTCCAGGGGAGATGGAAGTTCCCGACTCCGGAAATCCAGCCTGAGCCGAGACCGGAGGCGGAGAGAGGAGGCCATCTCCCGCTCCACCAGCACCCACAGACCCAGCAGATGGGGCAGCATTTTCGGTTATAACCAGGTCGGGTGTCTCTTGGCTGTGAGTGGATTCTGGCAGGGAGGGCCGACCCTTCAGGGCCTTGCCCTCCTCTCCACTCCGCGCACCCAACCCAGTGGCAGAATGAGCGGCGTCCCCAGGCTTCCCCACCACAAGCAGGGCCCCACTTACTCCTTCAGGAGGGGCCTCATGTACAGGGGCCTCCTCCTCCCCTTCATCCTGAGGGGTCGGGAGCTCCTGCCCAGACTTTGTAGCCTTGGTGGTGGTAGGGGGAACCTGGGGACCCGAAACAGGAGATGGCTCCCCTCCAACAGATGGGCCCTGCACCTCAGGGCCCTGTGTTACATCTGTGGAGGGGTGCCTTCTCCTCTTTTTCCCAGTTGGGTGCAGAGGCTCAGAGACCTCCATGCCATCAGAGGCCTCCGCACTCTCTTTCTTTTTATTCACCCTGGGCCTGAGCCCAGCCCTGGGGCAATTTGGCTCCCCGAGATCGGGCCTTGGGCTGAGCTCAGGCTCAGGTTGTGTCAATGTGTCCAGGGGACACGCCTCATGATGTTTCTTTTTCCTCCGCGTCTTCCCTCCACTTGGACGGGCACCCCCCCCCCCTTCCTGCCTGAGGCCGTGAAAACCAGTCTCCGGTACTGACTGAATGGTATCTGGTGGAGGTGTAGGGGGGGTGGGAGGAGGAGCAGCGGCGCCACCCTGGGCCGCCGAGTTGGAGTTGGCAGCCGGGAGGTTGGGGCAGTTCCTACGTACATGCCCCACCCCCTTACAGACATGGCACCGCACCCCTTCCAAGGTCCAGAAGACGCGGTTGGCCGTCCCCTGGAACTCTGTATTGAAGTGGCCCTCTGTAACCTCCTCCCGCGCCAGCTGCATGAATAGCTGGCGGTGGAAGGAGTACATATGCCGGAGGCTGTTCTCCCGAAGACCGAGCGGGACTGGAGTGAGCCCCGTCTTTACCTCCCCCAGATGGTGCAGGTGGGGAAGGAGGAGCTCACCAGGGATGAAGGGCAGGACTTTGGATAAAATGAGCCTTTGCGCTGTGGCCTCCAGGGGGTCCACTGGCAGAAAGGTCCCGCCCATGGTGAGCCCCTTGTTCAGAGCCAGGGACACCGCCCGCTCGGTCTTCAGGAAAAACACTGCCTTCCCGTACATTTTAACGGCTGCAACAATGGCCGAAGGGCCGACAACCTCTGCCATTGCTTTCACACATGCCTCTATCGTCATGTGCGGGTGGACGTAGCTCTTGACCCCATGCTTTGCTGTTATTAATGCAAACGGTGACGGGGCAACAGGTGCAGCTGCAGCAGCCGCAGCAGCATATGTACGGGAAGGCCCCGCCACCGGCGAAGAGGGGCTTGCCATGGGGTCGCAGAGCCACGCCCAGCCCAAGAAACAAAGCACACAACAGTTTCCTCTTTAACTCAAGCAATATGATGGGGGGGTTGGGAGTAGAGGAGGATAGGGCTGAAAAGGACAAGGAGAGAAGTGGATAGGTGGCCGAGTGATGGAAGGGAGAGAAGGTCTGTGAGGATGTTGCTGTATGATCGGTGGTTGGAGCACCTTACATCAGAGTCTACAGTCCAGTCTTCCAGTTAGGGGAGAGCTCTTCGCCCGGGTCGGCTAGAGCCGCCCGGTTCTCTCCCTTTTCTGCTGTTGTATAAAGATAGTCTTCAGCCGGGCAGCTCCAGCCGTCCCGAGCCACACAGTCGGAGTGGAGAGGGAGCCCCCTTTTTGTGCAGGATGGAAGATAAACACGAGCAAGTATAGGGGCTCCCGATAGAATTTGTCAGCCCCAACCCTGGATCTTCCGGTGCCTTCTCCCTCCCCCAGCAGTCCAAACAACCAACAGTTCTCTGGTGCTCCAACACCCACCTCTCCAAAATTACTTGCAGGTTTTCTGAGTCTTGCAAAAGTTCCACAATAAATGCAGCTGGCTCCACTCTACAGTCACATCTTTGCAGTAACTCCAGTCTCCCCACTCCACTCTGCATTCCCCTCTCTCCACTCGCATTTGCAGCAACACAGGTGCAGCTGTTCCCCCTGATTGCCGGCAGGAAATGCTTCCCAAATTGCCCAGCCAATCCCAGTGCTGTACCTGTTCTGGGAGTGTTTGATGGGGACAGTGTAGAGGGAGCTTTAGAATTAGAATTAGAATATTACAGCGCAGTACAGGCCCTTCGGCCCTCGATGTTGCGCCGATCATCTGACCTACACTATTCCATTTACATCCATATGTCTATCCAATGACCACTTAAATGCCCTTAAAGTTGGCGAGTCTACTACTGTTGCAGGCAGGGCGTTCCACGCCCCTACTACTCTCTGCGTAAAGAAACTACCTCTGACATCTGTCCTATATCTTTCACCCCTCAACTTAAAGCTATGTCCCCTCGTGTTTGCCATCCTCATCCGAGGAAAAAGACTCTCACTATCCACCCTATCTAACCCTCTGATTATCTTGTATGTCTCTATTAAGTCACCTCTCCTCCTCCTTCTCTCTAACGAAAACAACCCCAAGTCCCTCAGCCTTTCCTCGTAAGACCTTCCTTCCATACCAGGCAACATCCCAGTAAATCTCCTCTGCACCCTTTCCAAAGCTTCGACATCCTTCCTATAATGCGGTGACCAGAATTGCACGCAATACTCCAGGTGCGGCCTCACCAGAGTTTTGTACAGCTGCATCATGACCCCGTGGCTCCGAAACTCGATCCCCCGACTAATAAAGGCTAACACACCATATGCCTTCTTAACAGCCCTATTAACCTGGGTAGCAACTTTCAGGGATTTATGTACCTGGATACCAAGATCTCTCTGCTCATCTACACTACCAAGAATCTTCCCATTAGCCCAGTACTCTGCATTGCTGTTACTCCTTCCAAAGTGAATCACCTCACACTTCTCCGCATTAAACTCCATTTGCCATCTCTCAGCCCAGATGGGCTCTGTATCTAACCCCGTTTTTTTTTCTTTTATCTCCTTAAGTTTTTAAAAGGATGTTTTGATGCTTATTTAGGTTAGAATTTCAAAGGAAACTGCAGATGTGAGCGCGAATTGGAATTTGCTCAGTTAAAGAGCACCTCCAGCAGAAAAGGGAGGAAAACAGGGTGAGTGCAGGCTTTTAGTGGCTGTAATAAAACTTTCTACCAGGAGGTTGCAGCATCGCTCCACAGATGAATCAACTCTCCACCTGAAAGTGCATCACTCTGTCTGCCACTCCAAACTGTACCTGTCATGGGAGTGTTTGATGGGGACAGTGTAGAGGGAGCTTTACTCTGTATCTAACCCCATTTTTTTTTTCATACCCCAGGTCCCTTTTATATTTTTCATATTATCTTATATTATTCCTCAGGCCCCCTTTATATACATAAATAACTTTATTAAAACAGAAAAATAAACCAAAACTCAAATCAAAATTCCACCGCCCGCTCAGTCTTCAGGAAGAACACAGCCTTCCCAGACATCTTTGAGGCTGCGACAATGGCCGAGGGGCCGACAACCTCAGCCATTGCCTTAACGCAAGCCTCAATAGTCATGGTAGGGTGGGTGTAACTCTTCACCCCATGCTTTGTTGTCAATATTCTAAATGGTGACGGGGCCACAGGAGCGGCTGCTGCAGCATAGGAGGGCCCCGCCACCAAACAAGGCTGTGAAGCCATAGGGTAGAAGAGTCACGTCCACTGATGAGAGAAAAATAAATAAAAATTGAAATTGAGAGAAAGGAATAACAAATAACAAATTATTGCAAAAAGCAAAAAAGCACAGACTGGAGGGTATGGCCAGGGAGAGAGGCTGAACGAGAGGAGGGTCAGGAGGAATCAGTCTCTTTACAGGTGTTAATGCAGGCAGTCCTTTTTCTGGTCTTCCAGTTGGTGGTGGGAGGGGGTGCGATGTCTTCACCTGGGACAGCTGTAGCTGCCCAGACACACTCTGCCTCCGATGTGCTTTACACAGTCAAGAGAAAGTCTCTTCACCTGGGCAGCTCCAGCTATCCCAGGCTAGCTCGTTGGGGTGGGGAGGGAGCTCCTATTCAATGCAGTTAAACACAGGAGCTCCCTGTCCAAACAAACAACCCCACCCAAGGTCTTCCGGTCTCTTCCTTTCCCCCTCCCCACAACAATCAATGAAAGGGCTACAAAACCCAAACTCACAAGAGCTGACACTCCTTCTAGTTTCCTGCTTTCTTCTCACAAAAAGACAGATGGAAATCCTTTGTTTCAATCTCAGTCTCTCCCTCTTGCAGCAGTCACATAGCCTCCAGCCTCTGCAAACAGCAACAGTCAGCTGCACCTCATTGATACACTCAGCACCTCCAATTTGCCAGCAGCCAACCCCCGTTTTTTTGTTTCTTTTTTTCCGTCGAGGGGGCCTTTATTCCTCAGGCCCCCTTTATATACATATTTACAGTTTTAAAATAACTTTATTAAAACCAGATAAATAAACAAAAAAACTCAAATTAAAATGCCATTTTCGGCGTCGACAATGCACTCCAGTCCCTGCGGTGCCCACCGGTCGCGGAAGGCCTCAAGCGTACCGGCGGACACCGCATGCTCCTTCTCCAGGGACACCCAGGCGCGAACGTAACCACGGAAGAGGGGCAGGCAATCGGGGAGGACGGACCCCCTGACGGCCCGCAACCTGGACCTGTGAATTGCCACCTTGGCCAGGCCCAGGAGCAGACCGACGAGGAGATCCTCCTCCCGGCCCAAGCCCCTCCGCACCGGGTGCCCAAAGATCAGGAGCGTGGGACTGAAGTGCAGCCAGAATTTGAGGAGCAGCCCCTTCAGATACTCAAATAGGGGCTGCAACCTCGCACACTCCATATAAACGTGGAACACGGACTCGTCCAGGCCGCAGAAAGTACATTTGGCCTGGGGGTCCGTGAACCTACTTAAAAGCCTATTGCACGGGACTGATCTGTGCAACACCCTCCACCCCAGGTCCCCGATGTAAAGGGGGAAGACTCCCGCGTAGAGAGACCTCCATCGGGGTTTCCCCTCGCCGCCAGATGGCAACGCGGACCGCCAGGGCGTGTCCGGCCGGCTGACGAGGGCGAGGAAGTGGAGAGTGTGCAGGAGCAGCCCGTACAGGAAACCCCTTCGCGCCGATTGGAATGGCACGGAGGGCATTTCCGAGAGGCGGCTCGGGTTGTGTGGGACCGGCTCCCGAGGAGGGTTTCGGGGCCTGGGTCCGATGAGCAGTTCCGGCCCAGCGGGGGTCAGCTCGGCCGGGATCGCTCCGCACTCCCGAGCCCCCTCGCCACCCGCAGTGAGGGGCGTCCCGGGGGTTTCGGCTACTGCTCCGCCCGCCGGACGGTCCCCGGAGTCGACCGCCCGGACAGCCGAGGCGCTCTCCTCCGCCGGCGGGGGAGCGCCCTGACTGGAGGCGACCATGTTCCAGACTCGGAAAAGATCCCGGTAAAAGACAAGCAACTCCCTCAGAGAGGCGCGGCTAACGGACTCCACCGGGAGCTGCGTGTCATCTTGAAGGCAGTGACACTGGCGGAAAAAATACATCGCCAGCGCACACCATCTGGGAGGACGCTCGACGTACAGGTATCTCTGCAGGGTCCGAAGGCGGAGAGTCGCAGCCTGGGTGCGGACGCACACCAGCGACTGACCGCCCTCCTCGATCGGGAGACTCAGGACCGCGGCAGAGACCCAGTATTTCCTCTTGCCCCAGAAGAAATCGACGAGTTTCTTCTGGATCTTGGTGGCAAATACAGGGGGCCGGGGCCAAAGTGACCAACCGGTACCACAGCATGGAGGCCACCAGTTGGTTTATGACCAACGCTCGGCCCCTGTAGGAAAGCACTCGGAGCAGTCCTGTCCAGCGCCCCAGCCGAGCGGTGACTTTCGCCTCCAACTCCTGCCAGTTTGCCGGCCAGGCTTCCTCAGCGGGGCTAAGGTGGACTCCCAGATAGAGGAGGTGCGTGGTGCTCCACGCAAAAGGTGTCATCTCCTCCGGCAGGGTGTCCACCCGCCACTGACCCACCAGGAGTCCGCAACATTTCTCCCAATTGATCCTCGCGGAGGACGCGGCAGAAAAGGTCTGCTGGCAGTCGCGCATCCTCCACAAGTCAACGGCATCTGTGATTGCGAGGAGCACGTCGTCGGCGTAAGCCGAGAGGACGACCCGCATGGCCGGCTCGCACAGAGCCAATCCCGTCAACCTCCTGCGAAGCAGGCACAGGAAGGGCTCCACGCAGATGGTATACTATTGGCCGGACATGGGGCACCCCTGACGCACTCCTCTCCCAAATCGAAGGGGTGCCGTCAAGGACCCGTTAACTTTGACTAGACACTCTGCGGCGGCGTATAAAAGTCGGACCCGGGCCACGAAATGCGGCCCGAGTCCGAAAGCACGCAGAGTCCCGAAAAGATAATCGTGATCCACCCTGTCTAACGCCTTCTCCTGATCGAGGGAGAGAAAGGCGACCGACTGACCAGTCCTCTGGGAAAGATGGATCAGGTCCCGGACCAGGTGGATGTTGTCCTGGATGGACCGGCCCGGGACCGTGTAGGACTGGTCGGGGTGGATCATGTGGGCCAGCACGGAGCCCAGGCGGGTAGACATAGCCCGGGCAAAGATCTTATAATCCGTGCTGAGGAGGGAGACCGGACGCCAGTTTTTAAGCAGGCGGAGATCGCCCCTCTTTGGCAGCAGGACGATGACCGCCCTGCGCCACGAGAGGGGCATCTCCCCGGTCGCCAGGCTTTCCCCCAGGACCCGCGCGTAATCGTCCCCCAGGACGTCCCAGAACGCCCTGAGGAACTCCACGGTCAACCCATCCAGCCCTGGGGATTTGCCCCTCGAGAGCTGGTGGAGGGCGCCAGTCAGCTCCGCCAACGTGAGCGGTGCCTCCAATCCTTCGGCGCCCTCCGGGCTGACCTGCGGCAGGTCCTCCCACAAAACTCTGCGCGCATCCTCGCTGGACGGATCCGGAGAGAACAACGCACTGTAATAAGTCCGGACCAGGAGGCCCATTCCCTCCGGATCCGTGATGGAGGATCCGTCGTCGGCCAGCAGCTCGACGAGCTGCTTACGGACCCCCCGCCATTTTTCCAGCGAGTAGAAGAAGGGAGAGGCGCGGCCCAAATCTTCCAGGATCTGGATCCGCGACCTCACGTACGCGCCTCAGGACCCTATGAGCTGCAGGTCCCTCAGCGCGCCCTTCTTCTCTTTGTACGCCAGCCACAGGGCCGGGTCCACGACGGCATGACCGAGGCGGGACTCCAAGTCGAGCACCTCCCTCTCAAGGCGCCCGATCTCGGCTTCCCGCCTCTTTGTCGACCCCTTCGCATACTCCTGACAGAAGACGCGGATGTGAGTCTTGCCCACATCCCATCATAGCCTCAAGGAGGGGAAGCCCCCCTGCTTCCTTCTCCAGTCGGCCCAGAATCGACAGAACGAGTCCCGAAATCGCACGTCCTCCAGCAGCCGGTTGTTAAAGTGCCAGTACGCGGACCCCGCCCGCGTGCGGAGCGGAGTAAACTCCGCCCACACCAGACGGTGGTCCGAGCACGGCACCAGCCGCATGGAGGCCGCCGAAACGCGGGAGACGTACGCCTGCGAAATGTAGAGGCGGTCGATTCGCGACCCCCCTCCTCCAGACCTCCACGTGAAGGCGCTGGAGTCGGGATGGAGATTCCGCCAGACGTCCACCAAGTTAAGGGAGCTGATCAGTCCCCTCAACTTCTCCACCGACGCATGGCCGCGCTGGGGACCGGAGCGATCCCCCACCTCGAGGGTGCAGTTAAAATCCCCCCCGAGGATGATGCACTCGCCGCTATCGATGGAGCTCAAGAGAGCGGACACTTCTTCAAAGAAGCGCACTTGCAACGCGCCGGGCCTGGGCGCGTACACTTTCACAAAGTGGAGCGGCACGCTACCCAGGCGAACGGCGAGGTGGAGCAAGCGGCCCGGCACTAGCTCCTTGACCCCCAAGATCTCCGGCTGAAAAGTCGGGGCCAACAAGATAGCCACCCCACTAGAAATAGGGGTGAGGTGACTTATGTAGACCCCTCCCTGCCACTCCAGGAGACAGGTGGCTTCGTCTCCCGGAACGGTGTGGGTTTCCTGCAGAAAGCTCACCGCGTATCTCCCTTCCCTAAGGACTGAGAGATTGTGAAATCTGCGGTGAGCCCCTCTGCTGCCGTTGATGTTGAGGCTGGCTATGGTTATCTTCATGTCAAAGGTAATTAAAACCCATCACAAACACCTCACTGTGAGGAGGGAGTGGAAGTGCACCTGGCCCTCCACTCCCCCAGCAACCCATTGAGGAACACATTAAAACGGCGCCTCTCAACCAGTTTCACGCCCGCGCGCTTGCCCGCTTTCTTCAGGGCGGCACGGACAGACTGTATGATCAGCGCCAGATTCGACCAACGGTCGAGGGCCAGCTGAACTTTATTGCGGCAACCTCTGCAAGCCACGAGGAAATCCCGGAGTTCCGCCGTGGGGATGAGAGGAGATTCGGTGGGAGGCACGAGGGACTCCACCACCTCACTGGCGATGGAATCAAGATCATCCTCCGTGCCCCACACTGAATCCCCATCCTCCTCCGGGTCGTCACCACCAGCGGCCGACACATCTACCACACACTGTGGGGCGGACGTCCCGGCTGCGCCAGCTGGTCCCGCCTCCGTCACGATCCCACCCCCAGGATCGATGGCGGAGGAGTCCTCTCTGGGTTCTATTGTGAAACTGGAGCCTGTAGGCACCAGCGGTTCAGGACCCCCCTCCACCTCCGTCCCCAGGCCAATGAGTGGTCCAGGGGAGACAGAAGTTCCGGACTCCGGGAAACCAGCCGGAGCCGAGCCTGGATGCGGAGGGAGGAGGCTATCTCCCGCTCCGCCAGCACCCACAGGCCCAGCAGATGGGGCAGCATTCTCAGTTATAACTGGGTCGGGTGTCTCCTGGATGGTGGTGGACTCCAGCTGGGAGGCCAAACCCTCTGGGGCCTCGCCCTCCCCTTCATTCAGGGCACCCGACCCAGTAGCAGTGGCAGAATGGGCGGTGTCCACAGGCTCCCCCACCACAAGCAGGGCCCCACTTACTCCTTCAGGAGGGGCCTCAAGTACCGGGGCCTTCCCTTCCCCTCCATCCTGAGGAATAGAGTGCTCCTGCCCGGACTTTGCAGCCTTGGTGGTGGCGGTAGGGGAAACCTGGGGACCCGAAGCAGGAGACAGCTCCCCCCCAACAGATGGGCCCTGCGCCTCAGGGCCCCTTGTTACCTCTCTGGAGGGGTGCCTTCTCCTCTTTTTCCCAGTTGTGTGCGGAGGCTCAGAGACCTCCATATCATCAGAGGCCTCCACCTCCACACTCTCCTTTTTTTTATTCACCCTGGGCCTGAGCCCAGCCCTGGGGCAAGTTGACTTCCCGAGATCGGGCCTTGGGCTGAGCTCAGGCTCGGGTAGTGTCACGGTGTCCAGGGGACGCGCCTCTCGATGTTTATTTCGCCTCCGCGCCTTCCTTCCACTTGGACGGTCACCCCCCTCCCTGCCGGAGGCCGTGAAAACCACAGCCTCCGGTACCGACTGAATGGTATCTGGTGGTGGTGTAGGGGGGGTGGGAGGAGGTGCAGCGTCGCCACCCTGGGCCGCTGAGTTGGAGTTGGCAGCTGGGAGGTTGGGGCAGTTCTTACGAACATGCCCCACCCCCTTCCAGACATGGCACCGCACCCCGTCCAAGGTCCAGAAGACGCGGTAGGCCGTCCCCTGGAATTCTACATAAAAGTGGCCCTCTGTCACCTCCTCCCGCGCCAGCTGCATGAATAACTGGCGGTGGAAGGAGTACATATGCCGGAGGCTGTTCTCCCGAAGACCGAGCGGGACTGGAGTGAGCCCCGTCTTTACCTCCCCGAGATGGTGCAGGTGGGGAAGGAGGAGCTCACCAGGAATGAAGGGCGGGACATTGGATAGAATGAGCCTTTGCGCAGTGGCCTCCAGGGGGTCCACTGGCAGAAAGGTCCCGCCCACGGTGAGCCCCTTGCTCAGAGCCAGGGACACCGCCCGCTCGGTCTTCAGGAAAAACACTGCCTTCCCGTACATTTTAGAGGCTGCAACAATGGCCGAAGGGCCGACAACCTCGGCCATTGCTTTCACGCATGCCTCGATAGTCATGTTCGGGTGGACGTAGCTCTTGACCCCATGCTTCGATGTTAATAAAGCAAATGGTGACGGGGCAACAGGTGCATCTGCAGCAGCCGCAGCAGCATATGAACGGGAAGGCCCCGCCACCGGCGAAGAGGGGCTTGCCATGGGGTCGCAGAGCTACGCCCACCCCCAAGAAACAAAGCACACGACAGTTTTCTTAAACACAAACAATATGATGGGGGAGGGGGGGGATGGGAATAGAGAAGGATAGGGCTGAAAAGGACAAGGAGAGGAGAGGATAGGTGGCTGAGTGATGGAAGAGAGAGAACAGCTGCAAGGATGTTACACTTCAATTGGTGGTTGGAGCACCTTCCTGCAGAGTCGACAGTCCACTCTTCCAGTTAGGTGAGGGTTCTTCGCCCGGGTCGGTTAGAGCCGCCCGGTTCTCTCCCTTTTCTGTTGTTTTGTTAGGATTTTCTTCAGCTGGGCAGCTCCAGCCGTCCCGAGCCACACAGTTGGGGGTGGGGAGGGAGCTCCTTTTGTGCAGGATGGCAGATAAACACAAAAGCTAGTACAGGGGCTCCCTATAGAATTTGGCAGCCCCACCCCTGGATCTTCCGGTGCCTTCTCCCTACCCCAACAGTCCAAACAACCAACAGTTCTCTGGTGCTCCAACACCCACCTCTCCAAAATGACTTGCAGGTCTTCTTAATCGTTGAAAAAGTGCAACAGTTCCTCAGCAAATGCAGCTGTCTCTACTCTATAGTCACCTCTTTGCAGTTATTCCACTCTCCTCTCCCCAGTTGCTGCAGTCTCCACTCTCCACTCTCCACTCTGCAATTGCTGCAACACAGGTGCAGCTGCTCCCCCTGATTGCTGGCAGGAAGTGCTCCAAATTGACCAGCCAATCCCAGTGCTGTACCTGTCCTGGGGAGTGTTTGATGGCAAAGTTTGGACTTGAGTTTTCCAACCTTTTCACGTGGGGAGGCCATAATACAATTTTTATCTTACATTGGCGACCGGTGAGACAATTTCGGAAAGGTAAAGGCATTAAAAATGTTTCTTACTATTAATCAAAACAAGAACAAATGTACATTTTTGTGAAGAACCTTTAAATGAGAAGACTAATTTATTGACTTAGGAACAGAGGAAAATAGGAGCAGGAGTAGGCCATTCAGCCCATCGAGCGTGCTCTGCCATTCAATATAATCATGGCATCCACTTCAATGCCTTTCCCCCCCACACTATCCCTTTATGTCATTGGTATTTAGAAATCTGTCAATCTCTGCTTTAAACATACTCAAAGACTGAGCTTCCACAGCCCTCTGGGGTAGAGAATTCCAAAGATTCATAATCCTCTGAGTAAAGAAATTTCTCCTCATCTCTGTCCTAAGTGGCTTCCCCCTTATTTTGAAATTGTGTCCCCTGGTTCTAGACTCCCCAACCAGGGGAAACATCTTAGCTGCATCTACCCTGTCTATCCCTTTAAGTATTTTGTAGGTTTCAATGAGATCACCTCTCATTCTTCGAAACTCTGGAGAATACAGGCCCAGTTTCCCCAATCTCTCTTCATAGGACAGTCCCGCCATCCCGGGAACAAGTCTGGTGAACTTTCGTTGCACTCCCTCTGTGGCAATAATATCCTTCCTAAGGTAAGGGGACCAAAACTGCACACAGTACTCCAAGTGCGGTCTAAACCAAGGTTCTATACAATTGAAGCAAGTCTTCACTACTCCTGTACTCAAATCCTCTTGCGATAAAAGCTAACATACCATTAACCTTCTTAATTGCTTGCTGCACCTGCAAGTCAGCTTTCAGTGACTTATTGACAAGGACACCCAGGTCCCTCTGTACATCTACACTTTCTAATCTCTTACCATTTAAGAAATACTCTGCACATCTATTCCTCCTACCAAAGCGGATAACCTCACATTTTTCCACATTATATTCCATCTGCCACGTTCTTGCCCACTCACTAAGTCTCTCCAAATCCCCTTGAAGCCGCTTTGCATCTTCCTCACAACACACATTCCCACCTACTTTTGTGCCAGCTGTGAACTTGGAAATACTACATTTGGTCCCCACATCCAAATCATTGATATATATAGTAACAGCTGGGGCGCAAGCATTGATGCTTGCAGTACCCCACTAGCCACAGCCTGCCAATGTGAGAATGACCCGTTTATTGCTACTCTCTACTTTCTGTCTGTTAACCAATCCATAAGCCACGCTTACTTACTTTCCCTTCACTATGTTGGGCACTGATTTAATGAGATACCTGCCATTTTTTTGCTTGCACTGTTGTATGATTACCTTAAGAGTGATATCCCTTTAAGATATCAGTATGCTAATGATCTAAGTACCAGAATGTAGTCATGTGACTACAAGCCATGGTCACTCTGCAACTGTAACACCCAGACTAAGGTTCTGTAAATAGTTTGCTCTGTACTGTATATACTTGTTTAACCGTTAATAAACCTGTTAGAGATCTTCAATAAACTGGACTCCAGTTGCATAAGACAACATAAAGGACTCATTACATGGTGGCAGCTTTGGTGAAAACACAAGATTTACGCTTTGAACTGCCTATTAAACAGCTGTGTAAAGATACAAGCTAGCGTGCTAAAAGCAAAATAAACACAGAAGACTGTCAACTCTCCATCCAAGCAGCTAATCTAAATAACAGAGGGAAGCAGCACAGAGTGTAGAACACATTTTAAAACCGCTCTCAAACCACAAATAGAAAAGTCATAATAAATACAGTGCTGCAGGCACACACAGAGCTGAACAAAGTTAACTATAGAGCAGAAAGCAAAAGAACAGCAGAAAGATGACGTGACCACCAACGTGAGCAGAGCTACCAAGTTTCCGGCGCCTGCCAGGCTGACCTCCAGCAGGTCATCCCAAAAAATTCTTCACACGTCCTCGCTGGACAGATCCAGAAAGAACAACGCACTTTAATAAGTACTGGCCAAGTGGCCCATTCCCTCGGGATCCGTTATGGAGGATCCGTCGTCGGCCAGCAGCTCAATGAGCTGCTTACAGATCCGCCGTCATTTTTCCGGGGAGTAGAAGAAGGGTGAGGCGTGGTCCAAATCTTCCAGGATCTAATTTGACAGGGGGATGGGATACAGAGTGGAGGTACAGTAGGGGGTGATGCACAGTCAAATATTTGAGAGAAACTGAGTCAGTCTGAAAGGCAGAGCAAATATAGACCTGTTAAGGCACAAGTGAAAAATGCAAGGCTGGATTGCATCTATTTTAATGCAAGGAGTCTTACTAGTAAGGAAGATGAATTGAGGGTGTTGATTAACACATGGGAACATGATATTATTGCTATTACAGAGACATGGCTGAGGGAGGGGCAGGACTAGCAGCTCAATATTCCAGGGTATAGAATCTTCAGACGTGATAGGGGAGGGGGTAAAAGAGGAGGTGGTATTGCACTGCTGATCAAGGAGTCAATTACTGCAGTAAGGAGGGATGATATCTTAGAAGGTTCCTCAAATGAGGCCATTTGGGTAGAACTTAAAAACAAAAAGGGGGCAATCACTTGGCTGGGTGTGTACTACAGACCTCCAAATTGTCAGGGAGAGATAGAGGAACAGATGTGTAGGCAAATCTCAGAGAGGTGTAAAAATAATAGGGTAATAATAGTAGGGGATTTCAACTTCCCCAATATTAACTGGGATAGACTTAGTGCAAAAGGCTTAAAGGGGGTGGAATTCTTAAAATGAATACAGGAGAGCTTTTTGAGCCAGTACGTAGAAAGTCCTACAAGAGAAGGGGCAGTACTGGACCTAATCCTCGGGAATGAAGCTGGACAAGTAGTAGAAGTGTCAGTGGGGGAGCATTTCGGGGATAGTGACCATAACACTTTTTAGGTAGTTATGGAAAAGGACAAAGATGGATCGGAAATAAAGGTACTGAATTGGGGGAAGGGCGATTTCAATTTGATAAAACAGGATCTGGCCAAAGTGGACTGGGAGCAGCTACTTGTAGGAAAGTCTACATCAGGCCAGTGGGAGTCATTCAAAGAGGAAATAGTGAGAGTTCAGAGCCAACATGTACCTGTTAAGGTGAAGGGTAGGACTAACAGGCCCAGGGAACCCTGGATGTCAAGGGATATAGAGGATTGGATAAGGGGGAAAAAGGAGGCTTATGGCAGATTCAGAGCACTGAAAACAGCAGAGGCACTGGAGGAGTATAGAAAGTGCGGGGGGGAGGGGGGTACTTAAAAAAAGTAATTAGGAGAGCAAAGAGGGGACATGAAAAAATACTGGCGGGCAAGATAAAGGAAAATCCTAAGGCGTTTTATAAGTATATTAAGGCTAAGAGGATAACCAGGGAAAGAATAGGGCCCATTAGGGACCAAAGTGGCAATGTGTGTGTGGAGCCGGAGGACATAGGTGAGGTTTTAAATGATTACTTTTCATCTGTGTTCACTATGGAGAAGGACGATGTAGGTGTAGAGATCAGGGAGGAAGATTGTGATATACTTGAACATATTAGCATTGAAAGGGAGGAAATATGAGCTGGTTTAGCGGGCTTAAAAGTGGATAAATCCCCAGGCCCAGATGAGATCCCAGGCTGTTATGTGAGGCGAGGGAGGAGATAGCAAATTTTCAAATCCTCTCTGGCCACAGGAGAGGTGCCAGAGGACTGGAGAACAGCGAATGTGGTACCATTATTTAAGAAGGGTAGCAGAGATAAACCAGGTAATTACAGGTCGGTGAGTCTAACATCAGTGGTTGGGAAATTATTGGAAAAAATTCTGAGGGACAGGATTAATCTCCACTTGGAGAGGCAGGGATTAATCAGGGATAGTCAGCATAGCTTTGTCAGGGGAGATCATGTCTAACAAACTTGATTGAATTTTTTGAGGCAGTGACGAGATGTGTAGATGAGGGTAAAGCAGCTGATGTAGTCTACATGGACTTCAGTAAGGCTTTTGATAACGTCCCGCATGGGAGATTGGTTAAGAAGGTAAGAGCCCATGGGATCCAGGGTAATTTGGCAAATTGGATGCAAAATTGGCTAAGTGGCAGGAGGCAGAGGGTAATGGTCGAGGGTTGTTTTGCGAGTGGAAGCCTGTGGCCAGTGGTGTACCACAGGGATCGGTGCTGGGAACCTTGCTGTTTGCACTGTACATTAATGATTTAGACGTGAATATAGGAGGTATGATCAGTAAGTTCGCAGCTGACACGAAAATTGGCGGTGTCGTAAATAGTGAGGAGGAAAGCTGTTGATTACAGGATGATATAGATGGGCTGGTAAGATGGGCAGAGCAGTGGCAAATAGAATTTAATCCTGAGAAGTGTGAGATGATGCATTTTGGGAGGACTAACAAGACAAGGGAATATACAATGGATGGTAGGACCCTAGGAAGTACAGAGGGTCAGAGGGATCTTGGTGTACTTGTCCATAGATCACTGAAGGCAGCAGCACAGGTAGATAAGGTGGTTAGGAAGGCTTATGGGCTACTTGCCTTTATTAGCCGAGGCACAGAATATAAGAGCAGGGAGGTTATGATGGAGCTGTATAAAACGCTAGTTAGGCCACAGCTGGAGTACTGTGTACAGTTCTGGTCACCACACTATAGGAAGGATGTGATTGCACTGGAGAGGGTGCAGAGGGGATTCACCAGGATGTTGCCTGGGCTGGAGCATTTCAGCTATGAAGAGAGACTGAAAGGACTTGGGTTGTTTTCCTTAGAGCAGAGAAGGCTGAGGGGGGACATAATTGAGGTATAAAAATTATGACGGGCATTGATAGGTTAGATAGGAAGAAACTTTTTCCCTTAGTGGAGGGGTCAATAACCAGGGGGCATAGATTTAAGGTAGGGGGCAGGAGGTTTAGAAGGGATTTGAGGAAACATTTTTTCACCCGGAGGGTGGTTGGAATCTGGAACGCAGTGCCTGAAGAGGTGGTAGAGGCAGGAAACCTCACAACATTTAAGAAGTATTTAGATGAGCACTTTTTGAAACACCATAGCATACAAGGCTACGGACCAAGTGCTGAAAAATGGGATTAGAATAGTTCGGTGCTTGATGGCCGGCACAGACACGATGGGCCGAAGGGCCTGTTTCCAGGCTGTATAACTCTATGACTCTATGGGTCTATGGCACCGTGCCCTGTTTTGAGGTCCAGAAGACACGGTAGACACCCCCCCTCCCCTAGAACTCCACATTGAAGTGGCCCTCCAAGACCTCCTCCCGCAACAGCTGCATAAAGAACTGGTGGCGGAAGGAGTACACATGCTGGAGGCTGTTCTCCCGAAGACCGAGTGGGACTGGGGTGATCCCCAATTTTACCTCCCCCAGATGGTGCAGATGGGGAAGGAGGAGCTCACTGGGAATGAAGGGCAGGATGTTTGATAACATGATCCGCTGTGCAGTTGTCCCCAGAGGGTCCACCAGCAGGAAGGTCCCCCCCACAGTCAACCCCTTACTCAGGGCCAGGAACACCGCCCAGTCGGTCTTCAGGAAGAACACAGCCTTCCCGTACTTCTTCAAGACTGCAACAACGGCCAAGGGGCTGACAAGCTCAGCCATTGTCTTTACGCAGGCCTCAATGGACATGTTGGGGTGGGAATAGCTCTTCACCCCATGGCTGGCTGTTAGCAATTTAAAGAGTGTTGGGACCATATGGGAAGCCACAGAGGCTGCAGCTACATAGGTAGTAGAGGGCCCCTCCATCGGTGATGAAGGGCTTGCCATGGGTCTAAGAGCTAAACCCACCCTGAATTGTAGGCTTGCAAATCGAACAAATGTAAGATTCACAAGAGATACTGAATTTAAAAAAACAAACAACAGGTTAGGGGAGAGGCTGAGGGTATAGAGGAGAGGGAAAGACAGGCTGTAAGGGATGACTTGCTCTCTGGAGGTGGTGCACACAGCACATTTAAAACAGTCTCTGCCAGCACACATGCTCTTCTGGTTGGGGGAGGTGTCTTCACCTGGGTCAGCTGAAGCTGCCCAGCTAAACAGACGGAAGGGGATAGATAGTGCCTGGGCAGCTTCAGCTGACCCAGGCTGGGCAATTGGGGTGGGGAGGGAGCTTCCCTGTGTGCTTGTTGCAGCAGCACAGATTCCTGCTGAATTGGCAGCCCCACCCCTTGTTGTTCCGGCCACTTGTTCCTCCCCCAACAGTCCAAAGCAAATTACTGGTGTTCAGCACCCACCTCCAGACAAAGCAATGTTTTCTCTCTACCTCCTTTCTTGAAAAGCAGCGTAACATTTGCCAACTTCCAATCTGACGGGACCATTCCTGAATCTAAGGAATTCTGGAAAATCATAGCCAGCACATCCACAATCTGCAGCTATCTCTTTTAAAACCCTAGGATGTCGGCCACCTGGTCCCGGGGACTTGTCAGATTTTAGTCCCTCAAGTTTCTCCAATACTTTTTCTTGGCTGATATAAATTTCCTTAATTTCCTCACTCTTTTTAGCCCCTAGGTTACTGACTATTTCTGGTATAGAACTTGAGTCTTCTACTGTGAAGACAGACACAAAATATTTGTTCAATGCTTCTGCCATTTCCTCATTCCCCATGATGATTTCTCCTGTCTCTGTCTCGAATGTTTACTTTAGCTACTCTCTTAATTAAAAGCAAAATACTGCGGATGCTGGAAATCTGAAATAAAAACAAGAAATGCTGGAACCACTCAGCAGGTCTGGCAGCATCTGTGGAAAGAGAAGCAGAGTTAACGTTTCAGGTCAGTGACCCTTCTTCAGAACTAGCAAATATTAAAAATGTGAAAGGTTATAAGCAAGTGAGCCGGGGGTGGGGCAAGAGATAACAAAGGAGAAGGTCACAGAATAGCTGACCAGAAGGTCATGGAGCAAAGATATGTTAATGGTGTGTTGATAGACAAAGCATTAATACAGAAAGGGTGTTAATGGACTGAAAATTGAACAGCCACAAGTACAAACATGAAAAAAACAATGGGTAAGCAAACTGAACAAACTAAGATGAAATAAAATAAAACACAAAAAAAAAAGCAAAAACTGAAAATAAAAGTAAAATGGGGGGCTGTCATGCTCTGAAGTTATTGAACTCAATGTTCAGTCCGGCAGGCTGTAATGTGCCTAATCGGTAAATGAGATGCTGTTCCTCGAACTTGCGTTGATGTTTACTGGAACACTGCAGCAAGCCCAGGACAGAGATGTGGGCATGAGAGCAGGGGGGAGTGTTGAAATGGCAAGCAACTGGAAGCTCAGGGTCCTGCTTGCGGACTGAGCGGAGGTGTTCCTCAAAGGGGTCACCCAGTCTGCGCTTGGTCTCCCCAATGTAGAGGAGACCACATTGCGAGCAGCGAATACAGTATACTACATTGAAAGAAGTACAAGTAAATCGCTGCTTCACCTGAAAGGAGTGTTTGGGGCCTGGGATAGTGAGGAGAGAGGAGGCAAATGGGCAGGTATTACACCTCCTGCGATTGCAGGGGAAGGTGCCACGGGAAGGGGACGAGATGGTGGGGGTAATGGAGGAGTGGACCAGGGTGTCGCGGAGGGAATGATCCCTTCGGAATGCTGACAGGGGAAGGGAGGGGAAGATGCGTTTGGTAGAGGCATCACGCTGGAGGTGGTGAAAATGGCGGAGGATGATCCTTTGGATATGGAGGCTGATGGGATGGAAAGTGAGGACAAGGGGAACCCTGTCACGGTTCTGGGAGGGAGGGGAAGGGGTGAGGGCATGACGTTGAGCTCTTCTTCCGTTGCCTCCGCCTCCGGGCTCACTTCTTTGATCAATGTTGGGCCTGATTGGGAAAAATGGAAGAGTGGGTCGAGAATATGTGCGCAAGAAATTACCTTGAAAAGAAGGATGGGCACAAATCATCACCGCTGTGTCTGACCCTCTAAAGGCAGCTGAGCAATGGGAGCAAAATCCCACGGCCGAGGAAGCCAAAATGGGTACGTCATGCTTGGCTGTTCACATACAGGCGAAAAGAAATCAGGAAATTATAGATCCATTAGTCTAACATCAGTTGTGGAGAAGTTACTAGAACCTGTTATTAGTGACTGAACACTTGAATAAATATGAGTTGATCAGAGAGCACCAGGATGGATTTGTAAAGGGTAAGTCATGTCTCAAACCCTGTTGAATTTGTTTCGCAGGTTAGTAATGTGGAAGATAAGGGAATGTCTATGGATGTTATTTGTATAAACTTCCAGAGGGTATTCGATAAGGTTCCTCATAAGAGATATAACAAAAATGAGAGTGCGTGGTACTGGAGGAAACAAAGTATTATGGGTAGGGAATTGGTTAGGAGACAGGGATAATGGCTGTGTACTAAAATGGTCAGGTTATGAGAAGTGATGTCCCCCAGGAATCTGTTCTAGCTTTTCACGATATTTTTGAATGACCTGAATGAAAGAATAGGGGGTCATATATCCAGTTGTTCTGATGACATTAAGTTAGGTGGGAGCAGCATGTTGCGAAGGGACATTGACAGATTAAGTGAGTGGGTAAAACTGTGGCAGATGGAGATCAATGTGCGGAAGTGGGAGATTACCCACTTTCAACCCAAAAAGATACATTAGAAGAGGGGCAAGAATGGCAGCTCAACATCCCTGGATATAGAGTTTTCAGGCGGGATAGAGAGGGGATAAAAAAGGAGGAGGTGAAGCATTATTGGTTGAAGAATCAATTACAGCTGTGAGGAGAGATGATATACTAAATGAATTATCAAATGAGGATATATGGGTTGAGCTCAGAAATAAAAAAGGGGCATCCCACACTACTAGGAGTGTACTATAAACTGAGAGGGAGATAGAAGAACAAATATGTAGGCAAATTCCTGACTGCAAAAACAATAGGGCAATAATAGTTGGGGATTTCAACTACCCCAATATCAAATGGGATTCAAACAGTGTGAAGGGCACAGAGGGCACAAAATTCTTGAACTGCACCCAAGAGAACCTTTTTAGCCAGCACATAACAAGCCCAATGAGAGGGGGCACAATTCTAGATTTAGTCTATGGTAATGAAGCTGGGCAAGTGGATGAAATAACAGTGGGTGACCATTTTGGAGATAGTGACCATAATACAGTTAGATTTAGCATTATTATGGAAATGTACAAAGATAGAACAGGAGTAAAAGTTCTAAATTGGAGAAAGGCAAATTTTACGAAGCTGAGAGGTGATCTGAGAGGCGAAAGTGGACTGGAGCATGACTACCCGAACTGAACCCGACGGGAACAGACGACATGTGTTGGGGTTCAGGGCAGAATGGATCACTCTTCCAGGTCCTGCATTCGGGTTCAGATTGGGTCGGACACAGTTACAGCCAGGAAGTCAAGGCAGGAAACACTCGGCACAACTCTGTCGAGGAGAATACTGAGATACAGACTACTAGGCTAGATGGGATTGAGGTTCACAAGGAGGAGGTGTTAGCAATTTTGGAAAGTGTGAAAATAGATAAGTCCCCTGGGCCAGATGGGATTTATCCTAGGATTCTCTGGGAAGCCAGGGAGGAGATTGCAGAGCCTTTGTCCTTGATCTTTATGTCGTCATTGTCGACAGGAATAGTGCCGGAGGACTGGAGGATAGCAAATGTTGTCCCCTTGTTCAAGAAGGGGAGTAGAGACAGCCCTGGTAATTATAGACCTGTGAGCCTTACTTCAGTTGTGGGTAAAATGTTGGAAAAGGTTACAAGAGACAGGATTTATAATCATCTTGAAAAGAATAAGTTCATTAGCGATAGTCAGCACGGTTTTGTGAAGGGTAGGTCGTGCCTCACAAACCTTATTGAGTTTTTCGAGAAGGTGACCAAACAGGTGGATGAGGGTAAAGCAGTGGATATGGTGTATATGGATTTCAGTAAGGCGTTTGATAAGGTTCCCCACGGCAGGCTATTGCAGAAAATACAGAAGTATGGGGTTGAAGGTGATTTAGAGCTTTGGATCAGAAATTGGCTAGCTGAAAGAAGACAGAGGGTGGTGGTTGATGGCAAATGTTCATCCTGGAGTTTAGTTACTAGTGGTGTACCGCAAGGATCTGTTTTGGGGCCACTGCTGTTTGTCATTTTTATAAATGACCTGGATGAGGGTGTAGAAGGGTGGGTTAGTAAATTTGCGGATGACACGAAGGTCGGTGGAGTTGTGGATAGTGCCGAAGGATGTTGTAGGGTACAGAGGGACATAGATAGGCTGCAGAGCTGGGCTGAGAGATGGCAAATGGAGTTTAATGCGGAAAAGTGTGAGGTGATTCACTTTGGAAGGAGTAACAGGAATGCAGAGTACTGGGCTAATGGGAAGATTCTTGGTAGTGTGGATGAACAGAGAGATCTTGCTACCCAGGTTAATAGGGCTGTTAAGAAGGCATATGGTGTGTTAGCTTTTATTAGTAGGGGGATCGAGTTTCGGAGCCACGAGGTCATGATGCAGCTGTACAAAACTCTGGTGAGGCCGCACCTGGAGTATTGCGTGCAGTTCTGGTCACCGCATTATAGGAAGGATGTGGAAGCTTTGGAAAGGGTGCAGAGGAGATTTACTAGGATGTTGCCTGGTATGGAGGGAAGGTCTTACGAGGAAAGGCTGAGGGACTTGAGGTTGTTTTCGTTGGAGAGAAGGAGGAGGAGAGGTGACTTAATAGAGACATATAAGATAATCAGAGGGTTAGATAGGGTGGATAGTGAGAGTCTTTTTCCTCGGATGATGATGGCAAACACGAGGGGACGTAGCTTTAAGTTGAGGGGTGATAGATATAGGACAGATGTTGGAGGTAGTTTCTTTACTCAGAGAGTAGTAGGGGCGTGGAACGCCCTGCCTGCAACAGTAGTAGACTCGCCAACTTTAAGGGCATTTAAGTGGTCATTGGATAGACATATGGATGAAAATGGAATAGTGTAGGTCAGATGGTTTCACAGGTCGGCGCAACATCGAGGGCCGAAGGGCCTGTACTGCGCTGTAATGTTCTAATTCTAATTCTAAAGCGAGTGATTCTATCCAAGGTAGAGCACGACCTCTTTAATATTATCAACTTTATTCTGGTGGTTGGGTTGGGTCGAGTCGGGTGCGGGAGAAAATGAAAGGACTCGGGCTGGGTCGGGCTTGGGTCAGATGTGGTACTGTCGGGCTTGGGTCGGGTTTCATTTGCAGACCCGAGCAGGTCTTTAAAGTGGACTGAATACAGTTACTGGAAGGAAAATCAGTGGCAAACCAGTGGGAGGCATTCAAAAGCGAGATTCTACAGGCACAGTGTAGACATGTCCCCACAAAGATAAAGGGTGGTACGGCCAAATCTAGAGCCCCTGGTTATCTAGAAACTTACAGGGTAAGTTAAAGCAGAAAAAGAAAGCTTATGACGATCACAAAAAACGTAATATTTTAGAAAGCCTCGAGGAGTACAGAAAGTGTAGGGGTGAAGTAAAAAAGGAAATGAGAAAAGCAAAGAGAGGACATGAAAAATTATTGGCAGGGAAAATCAAGGAAAACCCAAAGATGTTTTATCAGTACATTAAGAGCAAGAGGATAACTAAGAAAAGGGTAGAGCCCATCAGAGATGTACAGGGGAACTTATGTGTGGATGCAGAAGATGTGGGCAGGGTTCTTAATGAGTTTTTTTGCCTCTGTCTTCACAACGGAGAGGGATGATGCAAACATTGTAGTTAAAGAGGAGGAGTGTGAAATATTAGATACGATAAGCATAATGAGAGAGGAAGTACTAGAGGGTCTGACATCCTTGAAAGTGGATAAATCACCAGGGCCAGATGGATTGCATCCCAGGTTGTGAAAGGAAGCCAGGGAGGAAATAGCAGATGTGCTGAGGATCATCTTCAAATCCTCACTGGATACGGGCGAGGTGCCAGAGGTGTGGAGGTCTGCGAATGTTGTACCATTTTTGAAAAGGGTGCGAGGGATAGGGCAAATAATTATAGGCCGGTCAGTCTGACCTCAGTGGTGGGTAAATTATTAGAATCTATTCTAAGGGACAGGATAAACTGCCACTTAGAAAAGCACAGATTAATCAGGGATCGTCAGCATAGATTTGCTAAGGGAAGCTCATGTCTTACTAACTTGATTGAGTTTTTTGAGTAAGTGACAAGGAGGATTGATGAGGGTAGTGCAGTGGATGTGGTTTACATGGATTTTAGTAAGGCATTTGACAAGGTCTCACATGGAAGACTGGTCAGTAAAATGAAAGCCCATGGGATACTGGGCAATGTGGCAGGTTAGATCCAGAATTGTCTCAGTGACAGGAAACAAAGGGCAGTAGTCGACCAATGTTTCTGTGAATGGAAAGCTGTTTCCAGTGGCATTCCACAGGGCTCAGTGTTGGGTCCCTTGCTGTTTGTGGTATATATTAATGATTTGGACTTAAATGTGGGAGGCATGATTGGGAAATTTGCTGATGACAGAAAAATTTGCCAATTAGTTGATAGTGAAGAGGATAGCCGCAGACTCCAGAATGATATCAATGGTTTGGTTGAGTGGGCAGAAAAGTGGCAAATGGAATTCAATCCAGAAAAGTGTGAGGTAATGCATTTGGGGAAGGACAATAAAGCAAAGGAATACACAATAAACGGGAGGATATTGACAGGGGTAGAAGAAGTGAGAGACCTTGGAGTGCATGTCCACAGGTCCCTGAAGACGGCAGGTACAGGTAGACAGAGCGATGAAGAAAGCATATGGAATGCTTTCCTTTATTGGCCGAGGTATAGAATACAAAAGTAGGGATGTAATGCTGGAACTGTATAAAACACTGGTTAGGCCACAGCTGGAGTATTGCATACAGATCTGGTCACATTACAGGAAGGATATATTTCTCTGGAGAGAGTACAGAGGAGATTTACAAAAATGTTGCCAGGGCTTGCAAGTGGCAGCTATGAGGAAAGATTGGATCGGCTAGGGTTGTTTTCCTTAGAACAGAGGAGGCTGAGGGGTGACTTAATTGAGGTATACAAAATTATGAGGGGCCTAGATAGACAGGAAGGACCTGTTTCCCCTAGTGGAGAGGTCAAATACCAGGAGCACAGATTTAAGGTGATTGGTAGAAGGATTAGAGGGGACATGAGGAAAAACTTTTTCACCCAGAAGGTGGTGGGTGTCTGGAATTCACTGCCAGGAACGGCGGTGGAGGCAGAAACCCTCAACTCATTTAAAAGGTACCTGGACATGCACCTGAAGTGCTGTAACCTGCAAGGCTATGGACCAGGTGCTGGAAGGTGGGATTAGATTGGGCGAAATTAGATTGGCTAGTTTTTTCAGCCGGTGCAGACACGATGGGCTGAATGGCCTTGTTCTGTGCCGTAACTTTTCACTAGAAACATAGAAAATAGGAGCAGGAGTAGGCCATTCGGCCCTTCAGTAGCCTGTTCTGGCTTTCTCCCCATACCCTTTGATCCCTTTAAACCCAAGAGCTATATCTAACTCCTTCTTGAAAACATACAATGTTTTGGCCACAACTGCTTTCTGTGGTAGCGAATTCCACAGGTTCACCACTCTCTGGGTGAAGAAATTTCTCCTCATCTCAGTCCTGAAAGGTTTACCCCGTATCCTTAGACTATGACCCCTGGTTCTGGACTCCCCCACCATCGGGAACATCCTTCCTGCATCTACCTTGTCAAGTCCTGTTAGAATTTTATAGGTTTCTATGAGATCCCCCCTCACTCTTCTGAACTCCACCGAATATAATCCTAACCAACTCAATCTCTCCTCATACGTCAGTCCTGCCATCCCAGGAATCAGTCTGGTAAACCTTTGCTGCACTCCCTCTATAGCAAGAACATCCTTCCTCAGATAAGGAGACCAAAACTGCACACAATATTCCAGGTGTGGCCTCACCAAGGCCCTGTATAATTGCAGCAAGACATCCCTGTTCTTGTACTCGAATCCTCTCGCTATGAAGGCCAACATACCATTTGCATTTTTTACCGCCTGTTGCACCTGCATGCTTACCTTCAGCGACTGGTGTACGAGAACACCCAGGTCTCACTGCATATTCCCCTCTCTCAGTTTTTAGCCGTTCAGATAATAATCTGCCTTCTTGTTTTTGCTACCAAAGTGGATAACCTCACATTTATCCACATTATACTGCATCTGCCGTACATTTGCCCACTCACTTAACTTGTCCAAATCACCCTGAAGCCTCTCTGCATCCTCCTCACAACTCACCCTCCCACCCAGTTTTGTGTCATCTGCAAATTTGGAGATATTACATTTAGTTCCCTCATCTAAATCATTAATGAATATTGTGAATAGCTGGGGTCCTAGCACCGATCCCTGTGGTACCCCACTAGTCACTGCCTGCCATTCGGAAAAAGACCCATTTATCCCTACTCTTTGTTTCCTGTCTGCCAACCAATTTTCTATCCATTGCAATACACTACCCCCAATCCCACGCGCTTTAATTTTACACGCTAATCTCTTATGTGGGACTTTGTCAAAAGCCTTCTGAAAGTCCAAATAAACCACATCCACTGGCTCCCCCTCATCAACTCTACTAGTTACATCCTCGAAGAATTCTAATAAATTTGTCAAGCATGATTTCCCTTCTGTAAATCCATGCTGACTCTGCCCGATTCTACCACTGTTCTCTAAGTGCTCTGCTATAAAATCTTTGATAATGGACTCTAGAATTTTCCCCACTACTGAAGTCAGGCTGACTGGTCTATAATTCCCTGCTTTCTCTCTACCTCCCTTTTTAAATAATGGGGTTACATTAGCTACTTTCCAATCTGTGGGAACTGTTCCAGAGTCTATAGAATCTTGGAAGATGACCACCAATGCATCCACTATTTCTAGGGCCACTTCCTGAAGTCCTCTGGGATGCATACCATCAGGCCCTGGGGATTTATTATCCTTCAATCCCATCAATGTCCCCAACACCATTTCTCTACTAATACTGATTTCCTTCAGTTCCTCTCTCTCACTAAGCCTTGTGTTCCCCAACATTTCTGGTATGATATTTGTGTCCTCCTTTGTGAAGACAGAACCAAAGTATGCATTTAGTTGGAACCACTCAGCAGGTCTGGCAGCATCTGTGGAAAGAGAAGCAGAGTTAATGTTTCGGGTCAGTTTCGGGTTCCGATGAAGGGTCACTGACCCGAAACGTTAACTCTGCTTCTCTTTCCACAGATGCTGCCAGACCTGCTGAGTGAATCCAGCATTTCTTGTTTTTATTTCAGATTTCCAGCATCCTCAGTATTTTGCTTTTATTATATGCATTTAGTTGGTCAGCCATTTCTTTGTTCCCCACAATAAATTCCCCTGTTTCTGACTGTAAGGGACCAAACATTTGTCTTCACCAATCTTTTTCTCTTCACATATCTATAGAAACTTTTACAGTCAGTTTTTATGTTCCCTGCAAGCTTACTCTTGTACTCTCTTTTCCTCTTCTTAATCAATCCTTTGGTCCTCCTTTGCTGAATTCTAAACTGCTCCCAATCCTCAGGTCTGTTGTTTTTCCTGGCAAATTTATATGCCTCTTCCTTGGATCTAATGCTATCTCTAATTTTCCTTGTAAGCCATGGTTTGGCTACCTTTCCTGTTTTACTTTTGCACCAGACAGGGATAAACAATTGTTGCCGTTCATCCATGCGCTCTTTAAATGTTTGCCATTGCCTATCCACCGTCATCCCTTTAAGTAACGTTTCCCAATCCATCATGGCCAACTCGTGCCTCATATCTTCGTAGTTTCCTTTACTAAGATTCAGGACCCTTGTCTCAGAATAAACTACATCACTCTCCATCTTGATGAAGAATTCTATCATATTATGGTCGCTCATCCCCAAGGGGTCTCGCACAACTAGATTGTCAATTAGTCCTCTCTCATTACACAATACCCAGTCTAGGATGGCCTGTTCCCTATTTGGTTCCTCAACGCATTGGTCTAGAAAACCATCCCGTATACATTCCTCCTCTACGGTAATGTGACTAATTTGATTTGCCCAATCTATATGCTGCTTAAAGTCACCCATAATTACAGATGTTCCTTTATCGCATGCATCTCTAATTTCCTGTTTAATGCCATTCCCAACATCACCACTACAGTTTGGGGGTCTATATACAACCCCCACTAACGTTTTTTGCCCCTTAGTGTTTTTCAGCTCTACCCATATCTTCCACACGTCAGAGCTAATATCCTTCCTCACTACTGCGTTAATTTCCTCTTTAACCAGCAGTGCAACTCCACTGCCTTTTGCTTTTTGTCTGTCCTTCCTAAATACTGAATATCCCTGGATATTCATTTCCCATCCCTGATTACCTTGCAGCCATGTCTCCGTAATCCTGACTATATCATACCCGTTTACAATGGTTCTATGGTTCTAATAGCTTCTAAATGGTGAGAAGCTCGGGAACTGAGAAGGAGCAGAGAGATTTAGGGGGTCCATCACTAAAAGCTGGCGAACAGGTACAAATGATAATTAAAAGGCTTATGGAATGTAGGTATTTATCTAAATACAAAGGGATGGAAGCATCGAGTCATAGTCATTTATGGCCCAGAAGGAGGCCATTCAGCCCATCAAGTCCATTCTGGCTCTCCGTACAGCAATCCTGTCAGTACCATTCTCCCATTCTATCCAGAACTGGGTGCAATACTCTGGCTGTGGCATAACCAGAGCTTTATAAAGGTTTGGCATAACTACCCTATACTTAATATAAACTTTACTTATGCAGCCCAAGATCCCATATGCTTTGCTAACCACTCTCTCAATTTGTCCTGCTACCTTCAAAGATCTATATACAAGTACCCCCAGGTCCCTCTGTCCCTGCACATTCTTTAGAACTGTGCCATTAAATCTAAATTAACTTTCACCATCCCTTCTGCCAAAATGCATCACCTCATGCTACTCTGTATTAAATTCCATTTGCCACTTGTCTGCCCATTCTGCTCGCCTATCTATGTCCTGTTGCAGTTGAGTTTTAGACCCCATCTGGAATAAATGCATTCAGTTTTATTGTCTGCACCACAATGATATATTGGCCTTGGAGTAGGTACAGCACAGATTCAACAGAATGATACCAGGGCTAAAGGGTTAAGCTATGAAGATATAGACTAGGCTGTACTTCCTTGAATATTGAAGATTAAAGGGTGATCTAATTGAGGTGGTTAAGATGATTAAAAGGAGTTTCTCGGGTAGAGAGAGAGAGAAACTATTTCCTCTGGTATTGAGAGAGGAAGTCCAAAACAAGGGGGAACAGCCTTCGAGCTAAACTCTTTAGGAGTGAAATCAAGAAGCATTTCTTCAGAAAAAAGGGTTGTGGAGATTGATAGGGTTAGGGTATTAAGCATTCCAGAACTAAGGTGCATAAATGGAGTTCAGATGCAGAAGAATCATGATCTAATTGAACAGTGGAACAGGCTCAAGGGGCTGAATGGCCTCCTCTTGTTTCCATATGTTAAAAACCGTGAGTAACACCAGCCTTTATTCAACTGAATCTTTAATAAGAATACAGGAGGTAGCAGAGCTTTCTCTATAATGAACTCAGACATTGTGTACCTTCTCTATTTAAATTCACTAACCTGCAACTCTCTAACAACATGCACTGTCCAAAAATATGCTCCAACAACACTCAAGAAGCTCAACACCATCCAGGACAAACCAGCCCGCTTGATTGGCACCCCATCGACAAACATTCACTCCCTCCACCACCGACACACAGTGACAGCAGTGTGTACCATCTACAAGATGCACTGCAGCAACTCACCAAGGCTCCTTCAACAGCACATTCCAAACCCGTGAACTCTACCACCTGGAAGGAAAAGGGTAGCATCTACATGGGAACACCACCACCTGCAAGTTCCCCTCCAAGTCACACACCATCCTGACTTGGAACTATATCGCCGTTCCTTCACTGTCGCTGGGTCAAAATCCTGGAACTCCCTTCCTAACAGCACTGTGGGTGTACCTACCCCACATGGACTGCAGCGGTTCAAGAAGGCAGCTCACCACCAACTTCTCAAGGGCAGATAGGGATGGGCAATAAATGCTGGTCTGACCAGAGACGCCCACATCCCATGAATGAATAAAAAAAAGTCATTGGATGCATTTCAACCAATCACAGGTTATCAGGGTTATAAGAGTTTTTGAAGGAATATCATTTTAAAATTAGGAATACATAAAAAATTGAGATGGGAAAGATGATGAATATCAGGAATCTGTTACCATGGAAAGCAACTAAAATAGACATGGCAATTGGGTCTGAAATACAACTAGACTTACTGCCATTAAATAGCTGCAGTTGTTGTTATTCAGATCATGAGTAGAATTTGCCCGAGTATTGTTCCAGTGACCTTTTCCCTGTCAACTATTTGTAATTCTGACTTACCGATTATACTGTTTAAACTTCACCAAATTTTGTAATAATACAAAGCTTGAGCTCCGCACTGTGAACAATGAGTTATCAGGTCACTGCCCTCTCATGCTGCCAGATTGCTTGGGCTTTTAATAGACTTAAATTGAAATTTATCAAATGTATTCGGAAACTCTAAGTAAATGACATCCAGCGATTGGCTGTCCTGAGCTGGACTCAGTAACAGACTGAGCTCAAACCGCTACAAGTGACCTGTTCATTTTTGCCCTTGTAAATTCAAGCTTTCGGTTGAGAATTGAGGCCGTGTCAGTGAAAAATAGCAACAACTTGCAAAGGACTGCCTTTGCACGTGGTTTGCTTTGCTGCTCAATAGTTACAGCATTAACCTTTTTATTTCAAGGATATAACAATCTCTGGGGAGGGACAAGGGCTGAGCTTGTGACCCATTTATGATGTAGAGAAATTAGACCAATTCGAATCAAAACAGAAAGCCGGAAAACACCTTCTGGAAAATCTTCACAAATAGAACTTTATGAAATGTCTTTACACATGTATTCTGTATTAGCCTGGACATTCCCCGCTGCTCTCAGAACCAGCTCCTTATCTCCTCAACTTCCTTTACTCTGTGACTGTCTCCCCGTCTTTCTCTCATGTTCCATGTGCGGTTTGTGGTTTTTGCAGTTCACTGTTTTAGCTGAGCTCTGCATCTCATTCAAGGAAAGGCACGTCAAGAGATTTTTATCTGAAAACCTCCTCTAAGCAGAGTTTGATAGCAATTAGTGAGTGTCAGAGGATGGTAATATTAAGGTGAGGGTTAGGGTCTGGGTTCATAACAGCCACATTCATGAAGTGATATAAATCATATCTGCGATGTGACTGGGGTGGAAAAGCCCAGAACATTTCTAGAGAGATCACTCAATTCACTCGCTCCGAACTGTGCTGAAGTTGAAGAAATGGACTTTTTTCTGCTGCTGCCTGTTTCTCTGTTACTGCTTGGAGGTAAGTGTTGCAGTGTGTCGGTATTGTAATGTGGGCTCATATCTCACATACCAGAAGTGAAAGCAAACATTGTGGAGAATTATCAGATTAAAAAATACTTTAAGAGGTTTTTAAAAAAGTAACAATAAGTTTATCAATAACCACAAGATTTTTATAGATGATTCCTTCATGACTGGATGTTCTTAAATCAGTAGTTTAGTAATCGTCAAACTGTTAGAAACTCTAAAGGTGATTTCACCAAGTGGAAGAGACCCGCTTGTAACTACATAAAACTCATTCGGAAATTGTCGAATAGTAACATGACACTCTTCGCACGTGTGTTTAATTTTTTCATTGTTCATGGGATGAGGGTGTCGCTGGCAAGGGTATCCATTTATTGCCCATCCCTAATTGCCCTTGAGAAGGTGGTGATGAGCTGCCTTCTTGAACTGCAGCAGTCCATGTGGGGTAGGTACACCCACAGTGCTGTTAGGAAGGGATTCCAGGATTTTGACCCAGCGACAGTCACTCTCACCTTACCTCTGGAATTCAGCTCTTCTGTCCATGTTTGGACCAAGGCTGTAATGAGGTCTGGAGCCGAGTGGTCCCGGTGAATGCAAACTGAGCGTTGGTGAGCAGGTTATTGATGAGTATGTACTGCTTGATAGCACCTTCCACTATGTGTGTGTGTCTACATTATATGTGCGTATGTAGTATGTGTGTTTAAATTAATTATGTATTTTTGTACGCCTATGCACATGTCTGTTCAACACATTAGTGCTGCATACATCCATGTATAGTGATCTTGCATGTGCAGGGAAAGGAATTATTTATTGCCACCAAATGGGACATAATCAGAGGATTGTAGCATGAAACATAGAAACATAGAAAATAAGAGCAGGAGTAGGCCATTCGGCCCTTCGAGCCTGCTCGGCCATTCATTATGATCATGGCTTATCATCCAACTCAGTAACCTGTTCCCACTTTCCCCCCATACCCGTTGATCCCTTTAAACCCAAGAGCTATATCTAACTCCTTGAAAACATACAATGTTTTGGCCTCACCTGCTTTCTGTGGTAGCAAATTCCACAGGCTCACCACTCTCTGGATGAAGAAATTTCTCCATCTCAGTCCCGAAGGGTTTACCCCGTATCCTTAGACTATGACTCCTGGTTCTGGACTCCCCCACCATCGGGAACATCCTTCCTGCATCTACCCTGTCAAGTCCTGTTAGACTTTTAATGGTTTCTATGAGATCCCCCCTCACTCTTCTGAACTACAGTGAATATAATCCTAACCGACTCAATCTCTCCTCATACGTCAGTCCCACCATCCCAGGAATCAGTCTGGTAAACCTTTGCTGCACTCCCTCTATAGCAAGAACATCCTTCCTCAGATAAGGAGACCAAAACTGCACACAATATTCCAGGTGTGGCCTCACCAAGGCCCTGTGTAATTGCAGCAAGACATCCCTGCTCCTGTACTCGAATCCTCTCGCTATGAAGGCCAACATACCATTTGCCTTTTTTACCGCCTGTTGGACCTGCATGCTTACCTTCAGCGACTGGTGTACGAGAACACCCAGGTCTCGCTGCATATTCCCCTCTCTCAGTTTATAGCCGTTCAGATAATAATCTGCCTTCCTGTTTTTGCTACCAAAGTGGATAACCTCACATTTATCCACATTATACTGCATCTGCCATGCATTAGCCCACTCACTCAACTTGTCCAAATCACCCTGAGGCCTCTCTGCATCCTCTTCACAACTCACCCTCCCACCCAGTTTTGTGTCATCTGCAAATTTGGAGATATTACATTTAGTTCTCTCATCTAAATCATTAATATATATTGTGAATAGCTGGGGTCCTAGCACCGATCCCTGCGGTACCCCCACTAGTCACTGCCTGCCATTTGGAAAAAGACCCATTTATCCCTACTCTTTGTTTCCTGTCTGCCAACCAATTTTCTATCCATCGCAATACACTACCCCCAATCCCATGTGCTTTAATTTTACACGCTAATCTCTTATGTGGGACTTTGTCGAAAGCCTTCTGAAAGTCCAAATAAACCACATCCACTGGCTCCCCCTCTTCAACTCTACTGGTTACATCCTCGAAGAATTCTAGTAGATTTGTCATGCATGATTTCCCTTCTGTAAATCCATGCTGACTCTGCCCGATTCTACCACTGTTCTCTAAGTGCTCTGCTATAAAACCTTTGATAATGGACGCCAGAAATTTTCCCACTACCGACATAAGCAATAAGTTAAGATAGAATGCACATGGATAGAATTAAGAAATTGGAAGGAAAATGGTACAATGGTGCATGACAAGTCACCAGAGAATGGGAGTGAGTTTTTTAAAAATTCATTCATGGGATGTGGGCATCACTGGCCAGACCAGCATTTGTTCCCCATCCCTAATTGCCCTTAAGAAGGTGGTGGTGAGCTGCCTTCTTGAACCGCAGCAGTCCATGTGAGGTAGGTACACCCACAGTGCTGTTAGGAAGGGAGTTCCAAGTTTTTGACCCAGCGACAGTGAAGGAACGGCAATATAGTTCCAAGTCAGGATGGTGTGTGACTTGGAGGGGAACTTGCAGGGGGTGGTGTTCCCACACATTTGCTGCCCTTGTCCTTCTAGTTGGTAGAGGTCGTGGGTTTGGAAGGTGCTGTTGAAGGAGCCTTGGTGCGTTGCTGCAGTGCTTCTTGTAGATGGTACACACTGCTGCCACTGTGCATCGGTGGTGGAGGGAGTGAATGTTTGTGGATGGGGTGCCAATCAAGCGGGTTGCTCTTACCTGGATGGTGTCGAGCTTCTTGAGTGTTGTTGGAGCTGCACCCATCCAGGCAAGTGGAGAGTATTCCATCACACTCCTGACTTGTGCCTTGTAGATGGTGGACAGGCTTTGGGGAGTCAGGAGGTGAGTTACTTGCCGCAGGATTCCTCGCCTCTGACCTGCTGTTGTAGCCACAGTATTTATATTAGATTAGAACATTACAGCGCAGTACAGGCCCTTCGGCCCTCGATGTTGCGCCGACCTGTGAAACCATCTGACCTACACTATTCCATTTTCATCCATATGTCTATCCAATGACCACTTAAATGCCCTTAAAGTTGGCGAGTCTACTACTGTTGCAGGCAGGGCATTCCATGCCCCTACTACTCTCTGAGTAAAGAAACTACCTCTCACATCTGTCCTATATCTATCACCCCTCAACTGAAAGCTATGTCCCCTCATGTTTGCCATCACCATCCGAGGAAAAAGACTCTCACTATCCACCCTATCTAACCCTCTGATTATCTTATCTGTCTCGATTAAGTCACCTCTCCTCCTCCTTCTCTCCAACGAAAACAACCTCAAGTTCAGTTTCTGGTCAATGGTAGCCCCTAGGATGTTGATCGTGGGGGATTCAGCGATGGTAATGCCATTGAATATCAAGGGGAGATGGTTAGATTCTCTCTTGTTGGAGATGGTTTCCGCCCCCCTCCGTAACAGTACTGTGGGTGCACCTACCCCACATGGACTGCAGTGGTTCAAGAAGGCAGCTCAAGGGCAATTAGGGATGGGCAATAAATGCTGGCCTGGCCAGCGATGCCCACTTGCAATGAAACGAATAATGAAAAAAAATATAACAACAGATACCGGGGAGTGAGTTACAGGCTGGAATTTAATCGAGGGGTTCGGTGGGGTGGTTTATATATTGAATAACAGATACCCGTGAGTGAGTTGCTCAGTTCTCTATGAATTGTCTCTCAGTATTTTCTGTGTTTATCCCTTTTAGACATGAGCTGCTTGTTTCTGTTCTTGCTGCGGTAACTTCTTACAGTTCAGGTTGTTACTTGTGGCAATATTTATTCTGCAGATGCACTCGGGCAGTACTGTCAGGAGAATGAGGACAGACACGGCGTGATTACAGGTAGGAAGCAAGGAGTGGGTCAGAACAGTTCAAAAGCTGAGCCTAACTACGCGCCCAGGGTGAGTACGCGCCCAGACAATCTCCCCATTACCCCCGTAAATGAAATTGCAATCTGGGAAATTTGATCTTCCTGAACTGCTGCCTTCCCAAGACATTACAACTAACTGTGCAATCGAAAGGGTGTTGGAGCCTGTGTTGGATACTGAGCTGTTTGCAGGACGGGGAGTATGTGTGTGCTCACTGTCACTGTGAAATGCTTTCCAAGTTGCCATCCAGCTGGAATGCTCAGGATAATAAAGATTGACCCTGGGATGCCGCTGCATGTCATGTGGTGGTGTCTCACAGGGTGCTGTGAATCATAGGAACATAGGAGCAGGAGTAGACCATTCAGCCCATCGAAACTGCTCCGCCATTCAATGCAATCATGGCTGATCATCCACTTCAATGCCTTTTCCCACACTCTTCCCCATATCCCTTTATGTCATTTGTATTTAGAAATCTATCAATCTCTATTTTAAACATACTCAATGACTGAGTTTCCACAGCCCTCTGGGGTAGAGAATTCCAAAGATTCACAACCCTCTGAGTAAAGAAATTTCTCCTCATCTCGGTCCCAAGTGGCTTCCCCCTTAGTTTGAAATTGTATCCCCTGGTTCTAGACTCCCCAACCAGGGGAAATATCTTAGCTGTATCTACCCTGTCTATCCCTTTTTGTAGGTTTCAATGAGACCACCTCTCATTCTTTGAAACTCTAGAGAATACAGGCCCCGTTTCCCCAATCTCTCTTCATAGGACAGTCCTGCCATCCTGGGAACAAGTCTGGTGAATCTTCATTGCACTCCCTCTACGACAATAATATCCTTCCTAAGGTAAGGGGACCAAAACTGCACACAGTACTCCAGGTGCGGTCTAACCAAGGTTCTATACAACTGAAGCAAAACTTCACTACTCCTGTACTCAAATCCTCTTGTGATAAAGGCTAACATACCATTAGCCTTCCTAAATGCTTGCTGCACCTGCATGTTAGCTTTCAGAGACTTATTGAAAAGGACACCCAGGTTCCTTTGTATATCTACACTTCCTAATCTCTTACCATTTAAGAAATACTCTGCACATCTATTCCTCCTACCAAGGTGGATAACCTCACATTTTTCCACATTATATTCCATCTGCCATGTTCTTGCCCACTCACTAAGTCTTTCCAAATCCCCTTGAAGCCGCTTTGCATCTTCCTCACAACACACATTCCCACCTAGTTTTGTGTCATCCATGAACTTGGAAAATACTACATTTGGTCCCCACATCCAAATTATTGATATATACTGTGAATAGCTGGGGACCAAGCACTGATCCCTGTGGTACCCCACTAGTCACAGCCTGCCAATGCGAGAATGACCCGTTTATTCCTACTCTCTGTTTTCTGCCTGTTAACCAATCCTTAATCCATGCCAGTATATTACCTCCTATCCCATGTGCTTTAATTTTGCTATACAACCGACTATAGGGAATTTTATCAAAACCCTTTTGAAAATCCAAGTATACCATTTCCACTGACTCCCCTTTATCAATTCTGTTAGTAACATCCTCAAAAAACACCAACAGGTTCATCAAACAGGTCTGTAGCGGCCTGACTTCTCTCTCCCTCCCTTCTTAAATAGTGGGGTAATATTTGCAACGGTCCAATCTGCAGGAACTGCTCCAGAATCTGTAGAATTTTGGAAGAATCAGTGTGTGCGTCACGGGTGCCGTGAATCAGTGTGTGTGTCACTGGGTGCTGTGAATCAGTGTGTGTGTCACTGGGTGCCGTGAATCAGTGTGTGTGTCACCGGGTGCCGTGAATCAGTGTGTGTGTCACTGGGTGCTGTGAATCAGTGTGTGCGTCACTGGGTGCTGTGAATCAGTGTGTGCGTCACCGGGTGCTGTGAATCAGTGTGTGTGTCACTGGGTGCTGTGAATCAGTGTGTGTGTCACTGGGTGCTGTGAATCAGTGTGTGTGTCACTGGGTGCCGTGAATCAGTGTGTGTGTCACCGGGTGCCGTGAATCAGTGTGTGTGTCACTGGGTGCTGTGAATCAGTGTGTGTGTCACTGGGTGCCGTGAATCAGTGTTTGTGTCACTGGGTGCCGTGAATCAGTGTGTGTGTCACCGGGTGCCGTGAATCAGTGTGTGTGTCACTGGGTGCTGTGAATCAGTGTGTGCGTCACTGGGTGCTGTGAATCAGTGTGTGCGTCACTGGGTGCCGTGAATCAGTGTGTGTGTCACCGGGTGCCGTGAATCAGTGTGTGTGTCACTGGGTGCCGTGAATCAGTGTTTGTGTCACCGGGTGCCGTGAATCAGTGTGTGTGTCACCGGGTGCCGTGAATCAGTGTGTGTGTCACTGGGTGCTGTGAATCAGTGTGTGTGTCACTGGGTGCCGTGAATCAGTGTTTGTGTCACTGGGTGCCGTGAATCAGTGTGTGTGTCACCGGGTGCCGTGAATCAGTGTGTGTGTCACTGGGTGCTGTGAATCAGTGTGTGTGTCACCGGGTGCTGTGAATCAGTGTGTGTGTCACTGGGTGCCGTGAATCAGTGTGTGTGTCACCGGGTGCCGTGAATCAGTGTGTGTGTCACTGGGTGCCGTGAATCAGTGTTTGTGTCACTGGGTGCTGTGAATCAGTGTGTGTGTCACTGGGTGCTGTGAATCAGTGTGTGTGTCACCGGGTGCCGTGAATCAGTGTGTGTGTCACCGGGTGCCGTGAATCAGTGTGTGTGTCACTGGGTGCCGTGAATCAGTGTGTGTGTCACTGGGTGCCGTGAATCAGTGTTTGTGTCACTGGGTGCTGTGAATCAGTGTGTGTGTCACCGGGTGCCGTGAATCAGTGTGTGTGTCACTGGGTGCTGTGAATCAGTGTGTGTGTCACCGGGTGCTGTGAATCAGTGTGTGTGTCACTGGGTGCCGTGAATCAGTGTTTGTGTCACTGGGTGCTGTGAATCAGTGTGTGTGTCACTGGGTGCCGTGAATCAGTGTGTGTGTCACTGGGTGCTGTGAATCAGTGTGTGTGTCACTGGGTGCCGTGAATCAGTGTGTGTGTCACTGGGTGCCGTGAATCAGTGTGTTTGTGTCACTGGGTGCCGTGAATCAGTGTGTGTGTCACTGGGTGCCGTGAATCAGTGTTTGTGTCACTGGGTGCCGTGAATCAGTGTGTGTGTCACTGGGTGCCGTGAATCAGTGTTTGTGTCACTGGGTGCTGTGAATCAGTGTTTGTGTCACTGGGTGCTGTGAATCAGTGTGTGTGTCACTGGGTGCTGTGAATCAGTGTTTGTGTCACTGGGTGCTGTGAATCAGTGTGTGTGTCACTGGGTGCCGTGAATCAGTGTTTGTGTCACTGGGTGCTGTGAATCAGTGTTTGTGTCACTGGGTGCTGTGAATCAGTGTGTGTGTCACTGGGTGCCGTGAATCAGTGTGTGTGTCACTGGGTGCCGTGAATCAGTGTTTGTGTCACTGGGTGCTGTGAATCAGTGTGTGTGTCACTGGGTGCCGTGAATCAGTGTGTGTGTCACTGGGTGCCGTGAATCAGTGTTTGTGTCACTGGGTGCCGTGAATCAGTGTGTGTGTCACTGGGTGCCGTGAATCAGTGTTTGTGTCACCGGGTGCCGTGAATCAGTGTGTGTGTCACTGGGTGCCGTGAATCAGTGTTTGTGTCACTGGGTGCTGTGAATCAGTGTGTGTGTCACCGGCTGCCGTGAATCAGTGTGTGTGTCACCGGGTGCCGTGAATCAGTGTGTGTGTCACCGGGTGCCGTGAATCAGTGTGTGTGTCACTGGGTGCTGTGAATCAGTGTGTGTGTCACCGGGTGCCGTGAATCAGTGTTTGTGTCACTGGGTGCTGTGAATCAGTGTGTGTGTCACCGGGTGCTGTGAATCAGTGTGTGTGTCACTGGGTGCCGTGAATCAGTGTGTGTGTCACCGGGTGCTGTGAATCAGTGTGTGTGTCACTGGGTGCCGTGAATCAGTGTGTGTGTCACCGGGTGCTGTGAATCAGTGTGTGTGTCACTGGGTGCCGTGAATCAGTGTGTGTGTCACTGGGTGCTGTGAATCAGTGTGTGTGTCACCGGGTGCCGTGAATCAGTGTGTGTGTCACTGGGTGCTGTGAATCAGTGTGTGTGTCACCGGGTGCCGTGAATCAGTGTGTGTGTCACTGGGTGCTGTGAATCAGTGTGTGTGTCACCGGGTGCTGTGAATCAGTGTGTGTGTCACTGGGTGCCGTGAATCAGTGTTTGTGTCACTGGGTGCTGTGAATCAGTGTGTGTGTCACTGGGTGCCGTGAATCAGTGTGTGTGTCACTGGGTGCTGTGAATCAGTGTTTGTGTCACTGGGTGCCGTGAATCAGTGTGTGTGTCACTGGGTGCTGTGAATCAGTGTGTGTGTCACTGGGTGCTGTGAATCAGTGTGTGTGTCACTGGGTGCCGTGAATCAGTGTTTGTGTCACTGGGTGCTGTGAATCAGTGTGTGTGTCACTGGGTGCTGTGAATCAGTGTTTGTGTCACTGGGTGCTGTGAATCAGTGTGTGTGTCACTGGGTGCCGTGAATCAGTGTTTGTGTCACTGGGTGCTGTGAATCAGTGTGTGTGTCACTGGGTGCCGTGAATCAGTGTGTGTGTCACTGGGTGCCGTGAATCAGTGTTTGTGTCACTGGGTGCTGTGAATCAGTGTGTGTGTCACTGGGTGCCGTGAATCAGTGTGTGTGTCACTGGGTGCCGTGAATCAGTGTGTGTGTCACTGGGTGCCGTGAATCAGTGTTTGTGTCACCGGGTGCCGTGAATCAGTGTGTGTGTCACTGGGTGCCGTGAATCAGTGTTTGTGTCACCGGGTGCCGTGAATCAGTGTTTGTGTCACTGGGTGCCGTGAATCAGTGTGTGTGTCACTGGGTGCCGTGAATCAGTGTTTGTGTCACTGGGTGCCGTGAATCAGTGTTTGTGTCACTGGGTGCTGTGAATCAGTGTGTGTGTGTGTCACTGGGTGCTGTGAATCAGTGTGTGTGTCACTGGGTGCCGTGAATCAGTGTGTGTGTTACTGGGTGCTGTGAATCAGTGTGTTTGTGTCACTGGGTGCCGTGAATCAGTGTGTGTGTCACTGGGTGCCGTGAATCAGTGTGTGTGTCACTGGGTGCTGTGAATCAGTGTGTGTGTCACTGGGTGCTGTGAATCAGTGTGTGTGTCACTGGGTGCTGTGAATCAGTGTTTGTGTCACTGGGTGCTGTGAATCAGTGTGTGTGTCACTGGGTGCTGTGAATCAGTGTGTGTGTCACTGGGTGCCGTGAATCAGTGTGTGTGTCACTGGGTGCCGTGAATCAGTGTTTGTGTCACTGGGTGCTGTGAATCAGTGTGTGTGTCACTGGGTGCCGTGAATCAGTGTGTGTGTCACTGGGTGCCGTGAATCAGTGTGTGTGTCACCGGGTGCCGTGAATCAGTGTTTGTGTCACCGGGTGCCGTGAATCAGTGTGTGTGTCACTGGGTGCCGTGAATCAGTGTTTGTGTCACCGGGTGCCGTGAATCAGTGTTTGTGTCACTGGGTGCCGTGAATCAGTGTGTGTGTCACTGGGTGCTGTGAATCAGTGTGTGTGTCACTGGGTGCTGTGAATCAGTGTGTGTTTGTGTCACTGGGTGCCGTGAATCAGTGTTTGTGTCACCGGGTGCCGTGAATCAGTGTGTGTGTCACTGGGTGCTGTGAATCAGTGTGTGTGTCACTGGGTGCCGTGAATCAGTGTGTGTGTTACTGGGTGCTGTGAATCAGTGTGTTTGTGTCACTGGGTGCCGTGAATCAGTGTGTGTGTCACTGGGTGCCGTGAATCAGTGTGTGTGTCACTGGGTGCTGTGAATCAGTGTGTGTGTCACTGGGTGCTGTGAATCAGTGTGTGTGTCACTGGGTGCCGTGAATCAGTGTGTGTGTCACTGGGTGCCGTGAATCAGTGTGTGTGTCACTGGGTGCCGTGAATCAGTGTGTGTGTCACTGGGTGCTGTGAATCAGTGTGTGTGTCACTGGGTGCTGTGAATCAGTGTGTGTGTCACTGGGTGCCGTGAATCAGTGTGTGTGTCACTGGGTGCCGTGAATCAGTGTGTGTGTCACTGGGTGCTGTGAATCAGTGTGTGTGTCACTGGGTGCCGTGAATCAGTGTGTGTGTCACTGGGTGCTGTGAATCAGTGTGTGTGTCACTGGGTGCCGTGAATCAGTGTGTGTGTTACTGGGTGCTGTGAATCAGTGTTTGTGTCACTGGGTGCCGTGAATCAGTGTGTGTGTGTGTCACTGGGTGCTGTGAATCAGTGTTTGTGTCACTGGGTGCCGTGAATCAGTGTGTGTGTGTGTCACTGGGTGCTGTGAATCAGTGTGTGTGTGTGTCACTGGGTGCTGTGAATCAGTGTGTGTGTGTGTCACTGGGTGCTGTGAATCAGTGTGTGTGTCACTGGGTGCTGTGAATCAGTGTGTGTGTCACTGGGTGCCGTGAATCAGTGTGTGTGTCACTGGGTGCTGTGAATCAGTGTGTGTGTCACTGGGTGCTGTGAATCAGTGTGTGTTTGTGTCACTGGGTGCCGTGAATCAGTGTGTGTGTTACTGGGTGCTGTGAATCAGTGTGTGTTTGTGTCACTGGGTGCCGTGAATCAGTGTGTGTGTTACTGGGTGCCGTGAATCAGTGTGTGTGTCACTGGGTGCTGTGAATCAGTGTGTGTGTCACTGGGTGCCGTGAATCAGTGTGTGTGTCACTGGGTGCTGTGAATCAGTGTGTGTGTCACTGGGTGCTGTGAATCAGTGTGTGTGTCACTGGGTGCCGTGAATCAGTGTGTGTGTCACTGGGTGCCGTGAATCAGTGTGTGTGTCACTGGGTGCTGTGAATCAGTGTTTGTGTCACTGGGTGCTGTGAATCAGTGTGTGTGTGTGTCACTGGGTGCTGTGAATCAGTGTGTGTGTCACTGGGTGCCGTGAATCAGTGTGTGTGTCACTGGGTGCCGTGAATCAGTGTGTGTGTCACTGGGTGCCGTGAATCAGTGTGTGTGTCACTGGGTGCTGTGAATCAGTGTTTGTGTCACTGGGTGCTGTGAATCAGTGTGTGTGTGTGTCACTGGGTGCTGTGAATCAGTGTGTGTGTCACTGGGTGCCGTGAATCAGTGTGTGTGTTACTGGGTGCTGTGAATCAGTGTTTGTGTCACTGGGTGCCGTGAATCAGTGTGTGTGTGTGTCACTGGGTGCTGTGAATCAGTGTGTGTGTGTGTCACTGGGTGCTGTGAATCAGTGTGTGTGTCACTGGGTGCTGTGAATCAGTGTGTGTGTGTGTCACTGGGTGCTGTGAATCAGTGTGTGTGTGTGTCACTGGGTGCTGTGAATCAGTGTGTGTGTTACTGGGTGCTGTGAATCAGTGTGTGTGTTACTGGGTGCTGTGAATCAGTGTGTGTGTCACTGGGTGCCGTGAATCAGTGTGTGTGTGTGTCACTGGGTGCTGTGAATCAGTGTGTGTGTGTGTCACTGGGTGCTGTGAATCAATGTGTGTGTCACTGGGTGCTGTGAATCAATGTGTGTGTCACTGGGTGCTGTGAATCAGTGTGTGTGTCACTGGGTGCTGTGAATCAGTGTTTGTGTCACTGGGTGCTGTGAATCAATGTGTGTGTCACTGGGTGCTGTGAATCAGTGTGTGTGTCACTGGGTGCTGTGAATCAGTGTGTGTGTCACTGGGTGCCGTGAATCAGTGTGTGTGTCACTGGGTGCTGTGAATCAGTGTGTGTGTCACTGGGTGCCGTGAATCAGTGTGTGTGTTACTGGGTGCCGTGAATCAGTGTGTGTGTTACTGGGTGCTGTGAATCAGTGTTTGTGTCACTGGGTGCTGTGAATCAGTGTGTGTGTCACTGGGTGCCGTGAATCAGTGTGTGTGTTACTGGGTGCTGTGAATCAGTGTTTGTGTCACTGGGTGCCGTGAATCAGTGTGTGTGTTACTGGGTGCTGTGAATCAGTGTTTGTGTCACTGGGTGCTGTGAATCAGTGTGTGTGTCACTGGGTGCTGTGAATCAGTGTGTGTGTCACTGGGTGCTGTGAATCAGTGTGTGTGTTACTGGGTGCTGTGAATCAGTGTGTGTGTCACTGGGTGCTGTGAATCAGTGTGTGTGTCACTGGGTGCTGTGAATCAGTGTGTGTGTCACTGGGTGCTGTGAATCAGTGTGTGTGTCACTGGGTGCCGTGAATCAGTGTGTGTGTCACTGGGTGCTGTGAATCAGTGTGTGTGTCACTGGGTGCCGTGAATCAGTGTGTGTGTTACTGGGTGCCGTGAATCAGTGTGTGTGTTACTGGGTGCCGTGAATCAGTGTTTGTGTCACTGGGTGCTGTGAATCAGTGTGTGTGTGTGTCACTGGGTGCTGTGAATCAGTGTGTGTGTCACTGGGTGCCGTGAATCAGTGTGTGTGTCACTGGGTGCCGTGAATCAGTGTGTGTGTTACTGGGTGCTGTGAATCAGAGTGTGTGTTACTGGGTGCTGTGAATCAGAGTGTGTGTCACTGGGTGCCGTGAATCAGTGTGTGTGTTACTGGGTGCTGTGAATCAGTGTGTGTGTCACTGGGTGCCGTGAATCAGTGTGTGTGTCACTGGGTGCTGTGAATCAGTGTGTGTGTCACTGGGTGCCGTGAATCAGTGTGTGTGTTACTGGGTGCTGTGAATCAGTGTGTGTGTCACTGGGTGCCGTGAATCAGTGTGTGTGTCACTGGGTGCTGTGAATCAGTGTTTGTGTCACTGGGTGCTGTGAATCAGTGTTTGTGTCACTGGGTGCTGTGAATCAGTGTGTGTGTTACTGGGTGCTGTGAATCAGAGTGTGTGTCACTGGGTGCTGTGAATCAGTGTGTGTGTCACTGGGTGCTGTGAATCAGTGTGTGTGTCACTGGGTGCTGTGAATCAGTGTGTGTGTCACTGGGTGCCGTGAATCAGTGTGTGTGTCACTGGGTGCTGTGAATCAGTGTGTGTGTCACTGGGTGCCGTGAATCAGTGTGTGTGTTACTGGGTGCCGTGAATCAGTGTGTGTGTTACTGGGTGCCGTGAATCAGTGTTTGTGTCACTGGGTGCTGTGAATCAGTGTGTGTGTGTGTCACTGGGTGCTGTGAATCAGTGTGTGTGTCACTGGGTGCCGTGAATCAGTGTGTGTGTCACTGGGTGCCGTGAATCAGTGTGTGTGTTACTGGGTGCTGTGAATCAGAGTGTGTGTTACTGGGTGCTGTGAATCAGAGTGTGTGTCACTGGGTGCCGTGAATCAGTGTGTGTGTTACTGGGTGCTGTGAATCAGTGTGTGTGTCACTGGGTGCCGTGAATCAGTGTGTGTGTCACTGGGTGCTGTGAATCAGTGTGTGTGTCACTGGGTGCCGTGAATCAGTGTGTGTGTTACTGGGTGCTGTGAATCAGTGTGTGTGTCACTGGGTGCCGTGAATCAGTGTGTGTGTCACTGGGTGCTGTGAATCAGTGTTTGTGTCACTGGGTGCCGTGAATCAGTGTGTGTATGTGTCACTGGGTGCTGTGAATCAGTGTGTGTGTCACTGGGTGCTGTGAATCAGAGTGTGTGTCACTGGGTGCCGTGAATCAGTGTGTGTATGTGTCACTGGGTGCTGTGAATCAGTGTGTGTGTCACTGGGTGCTGTGAATCAGAGTGTGTGTCACTGGGTGCCGTGAATCAGTGTGTGTGTCACTGGGTGCTGTGAATCAGAGTGTGTGTTACTGGGTGCCGTGAATCAGTGTGTGTGTCACTGGGTGCCGTGAATCAGTGTGTGTGTCACTGGGTGCCGTGAATCAGTGTGTGTGTCACTGGGTGCTGTGAATCAGTGTGTGTGTCACTGGGTGCTGTGAATCAGTGTGTGTGTCACTGGGTGCTGTGAATCAGTGTGTGTATGTGTCACTGGGTGCTGTGAATCAGTGTGTGTGTCACTGGGTGCTGTGAATCAGAGTGTGTGTTACTGGGTGCTGTGAATCAGTGTGTGTGTCACTGGGTGCTGTGAATCAGAGTGTGTGTCACTGGGTGCCGTGAATCAGTGTGTGTGTTACTGGGTGCTGTGAATCAGTGTGTGTGTCATTGGGTGCTGTGAATCAGTGTTTGTGTCACTGGGTGCCGTGAATCAGTGTGTGTGTCACTGGGTGCTGTGAATCAGTGTGTGTGTTACTGGGTGCTGTGAATCAGTGTGTGTATGTGTCACTGGGTGCCGTGAATCAGTGTGTGTGTCACTGGGTGCTGTGAATCAGAGTGTGTGTCACTGGGTGCTGTGAATCAGTGTGTGTGTTACTGGGTGCTGTGAATCAGTGTGTGTATGTGTCACTGGGTGCTGTGAATCAGTGTGTGTGTCACTGGGTGCTGTGAATCAGAGTGTGTGTCACTGGGTGCCGTGAATCAGTGTGTGTGTCACTGGGTGCTGTGAATCAGAGTGTGTGTTACTGGGTGCTGTGAATCAGTGTGTGTGTCACTGGGTGCCGTGAATCAGTGTGTGTGTCACTGGGTGCCGTGAATCAGTGTGTGTGTCACTGGGTGCCGTGAATCAGTGTGTGTGTTACTGGGTGCTGTGAATCAGTGTGTGTGTCACTGGGTGCTGTGAATCAGTGTGTGTGTCACTGGGTGCTGTGAATCAGTGTGTGTATGTGTCACTGGGTGCTGTGAATCAGTGTGTGTGTCACTGGGTGCTGTGAATCAGAGTGTGTGTTACTGGGTGCTGTGAATCAGTGTGTGTGTCACTGGGTGCTGTGAATCAGAGTGTGTGTCACTGGGTGCCGTGAATCAGTGTGTGTGTCACTGGGTGCTGTGAATCAGAGTGTGTGTTACTGGGTGCTGTGAATCAGTGTGTGTGTCACTGGGTGCTGTGAATCAGTGTGTGTGTCACTGGGTGCCGTGAATCAGTGTGTGTGTCACTGGGTGCCGTGAATCAGTGTGTGTGTCACTGGGTGCTGTGAATCAGTGTGTGTGTCACTGGGTGCCGTGAATCAGTGTGTGTGTCACTGGGTGCTGTGAATCAGTGTGTGTGTCACTGGGTGCTGTGAATCAGTGTTTGTGTCACTGGGTGCCGTGAATCAGTGTGTGTGTCACTGGGTGCTGTGAATCAGTGTGTGTGTCACTGGGTGCTGTGAATCAGTGTGTGTGTCACTGGGTGCTGTGAATCAGTGTTTGTGTCACTGGGTGCCGTGAATCAGTGTGTGTGTCACTGGGTGCCGTGAATCAGTGTGTGTGTCACTGGGTGCCGTGAATCAGTGTTTGTGTCACTGGGTGCTGTGAATCAGTGTTTGTGTCACTGGGTGCCGTGAATCAGTGTTTGTGTCACTGGGTGCCGTGAATCAGTGTGTGTGTCACTGGGTGCTGTGAATCAGTGTTTGTGTCACTGGGTGCCGTGAATCAGTGTTTGTGTCACTGGGTGCCGTGAATCAGTGTTTGTGTCACTGGGTGCCGTGAATCAGTGTGTGTGTCACTGGGTGCCGTGAATCAGTGTGTGTGTTACTGGGTGCCGTGAATCAGTGTGTGTGTTACTGGGTGCTGTGAATCAGTGTGTGTGTTACTGGGTGCTGTGAATCAGTGTTTGTGTCACTGGGTGCTGTGAATCAGTGTGTGTGTCACTGGGTGCCGTGAATCAGTGTGTGTGTCACTGGGTGCCGTGAATCAGTGTGTGTGTCACTGGGTGCTGTGAATCAGTGTGTGTGTCACTGGGTGCCGTGAATCAGTGTGTGTGTCACTGGGTGCTGTGAATCAGTGTGTGTGTCACTGGGTGCTGTGAATCAGTGTTTGTGTCACTGGGTGCCGTGAATCAGTGTGTGTGTCACTGGGTGCTGTGAATCAGTGTGTGTGTCACTGGGTGCTGTGAATCAGTGTTTGTGTCACTGGGTGCCGTGAATCAGTGTGTGTGTCACTGGGTGCCGTGAATCAGTGTGTGTGTCACTGGGTGCCGTGAATCAGTGTTTGTGTCACTGGGTGCTGTGAATCAGTGTTTGTGTCACTGGGTGCCGTGAATCAGTGTTTGTGTCACTGGGTGCCGTGAATCAGTGTGTGTGTCACTGGGTGCTGTGAATCAGTGTTTGTGTCACTGGGTGCCGTGAATCAGTGTTTGTGTCACTGGGTGCCGTGAATCAGTGTTTGTGTCACTGGGTGCCGTGAATCAGTGTGTGTGTCACTGGGTGCCGTGAATCAGTGTGTGTGTCACTGGGTGCCGTGAATCAGTGTGTGTGTCACTGGGTGCCGTGAATCAGTGTGTGTGTTACTGGGTGCTGTGAATCAGTGTGTGTGTTACTGGGTGCTGTGAATCAGTGTGTGTGTTACTGGGTGCTGTGAATCAGTGTTTGTGTCACTGGGTGCTGTGAATCAGTGTGTGTGTCACTGGGTGCCGTGAATCAGTGTGTGTGTCACTGGGTGCTGTGAATCAGTGTGTGTGTCACTGGGTGCCGTGAATCAGTGTGTGTGTCACTGGGTGCTGTGAATCAGTGTGTGTGTCACCGGGTGCCGTGAATCAGTGTGTGTGTCACCGGGTGCCGTGAATCAGTGTGTGTGTCACCGGGTGCCGTGAATCAGTGTGTGTGTCACCGGGTGCCGTGAATCAGTGTGTGTGTTACTGGGTGCTGTGAATCAGTGTGTGTGTCACCGGGTGCCGTGAATCAGTGTGTGTGTCACTGGGTGCTGTGAATCAGTGTGTGTGTCACTGGGTGCTGTGAATCAGTGTGTGTGTCACTGGGTGCCGTGAATCAGTGTGTGTGTCACTGGGTGCTGTGAATCAGTGTGTGTGTCACTGGGTGCCGTGAATCAGTGTGTGTGTCACTGGGTGCCGTGAATCAGTGTGTGTGTCACTGGGTGCCGTGAATCAGTGTGTGTGTCACCGGGTGCCGTGAATCAGTGTGTGTGTCACCGGGTGCTGTGAATCAGTGTGTGTGTTACTGGGTGCTGTGAATCAGTGTTTGTGTCACCGGGTGCTGTGAATCAGTGTGTGTGTCACTGGGTGCCGTGAATCAGTGTGTGTGTCACTGGGTGCCGTGAATCAGTGTGTGTGTCACTGGGTGCTGTGAATCAGTGTTTGTGTCACCGGGTGCTGTGAATCAGTGTGTGTGTCACTGGGTGCCGTGAATCAGTGTGTGTGTCACTGGGTGCTGTGAATCAGTGTTTGTGTCACTGGGTGCCGTGAATCAGTGTGTGTGTCACCGGGTGCTGTGAATCAGTGTGTGTGTCACCGGGTGCCGTGAATCAGTGTGTGTCACCGGGTGCTGTGAATCAGTGTTTGTGTCACTGGGTGCTGTGAATCAGTGTGTGTGTCACTGGGTGCTGTGAATCAGTGTGTGTGTCACTGGGTGCCGTGAATCAGTGTTTGTGTCACTGGGTGCTGTGAATCAGTGTTTGTGTCACTGGGTGCCGTGAATCAGTGTGTGTGTCACCGGGTGCTGTGAATCAGTGTGTGTGTCACCGGGTGCCGTGAATCAGTGTGTGTGTTACTGGGTGCTGTGAATCAGTGTTTGTGTCACTGGGTGCCGTGAATCAGTGTGTTTGTGTTACTGGGTGCTGTGAATCAGTGTTTGTGTCACTGGGTGCCGTGAATCAGTGTGTGTGTTACTGGGTGCTGTGAATCAGTGTGTGTGTCACTGGGTGCCGTGAATCAGTGTTTGTGTCACTGGGTGCTGTGAATCAGTGTGTGTGTCACCGGGTGCCGTGAATCAGTGTGTGTGTCACCGGGTGCCGTGAATCAGTGTGTGTGTCACCGGGTGCTGTGAATCAGTGTTTGTGTCACTGGGTGCTGTGAATCAGTGTGTGTGTCACCGGGTGCCGTGAATCAGTGTGTGTGTCACCGGGTGCCGTGAATCAGTGTTTGTGTCACTGGGTGCCGTGAATCAGTGTTTGTGTCACCGGGTGCCGTGAATCAGTGTGTGTGTCACCGGGTGCCGTGAATCAGTGTTTGTGTCACCGGGTGCTGTGAATCAGTGTGTGTTTCCCTGGGTGCTGTGAATCAGTGTGTGTGTCACTGGGTGCCGTGAATCAGTGTGTGTGTGTCACTGGGTGCTGTGAATCAGTGTGTGTGTCACTGGGTGCTGTGAATCAGTGTTTGTGTCACTGGGTGCTGTGAATCAGTGTTTGTGACACTGGGTGCTGTGAATCAGTGTTTGTGTTTCCCTGGGTGCTGTGAATCAGTGTTTGTGTCACTGGGTGCTGTGAATCAGTGTGTGTGTGTCACTGGGTGCTGTGAATCAGTGTTTGTGTCACTGGGTGCCGTGAATCAGTGTTTGTGTGTCACTGGGTGCTGTGAATCAGTGTGTGTGTCACTGGGTGCTGTGAATCAGTGTTTGTGTCACTGGGTGCCGTGAATCAGTGTTTGTGTCACTGGGTGCTGTGAATCAGTGTTTGTGTCACTGGGTGCCGTGAATCAGTGTTTGTGTGTCACTGGGTGCTGTGAATCAGTGTGTGTGTCACTGGGTGCCGTGAATCAGTGTGTGTGTCACTGGGTGCTGTGAATCAGTGTGTGTGTCACTGGGTGCTGTGAATCAGTGTGTGTGTTACTGGGTGCTGTGAATCAGTGTGTGTGTCACTGGGTGCTGTGAATCAGTGTGTGTGTTACTGGGTGCCGTGAATCAGTGTTTGTGTCACTGGGTGCCGTGAATCAGTGTGTGTGTTACTGGGTGCCGTGAATCAGTGTTTGTGTCACTGGGTGCTGTGAATCAGTGTTTGTGTCACTGGGTGCCGTGAATCAGTGTGTGTGTCACTGGGTGCTGTGAATCAGTGTGTGTGTCACTGGGTGCTGTGAATCAGTGTGTGTGTCACTGGGTGCTGTGAATCAGTGTTTGTGTCACTGGGTGCCGTGAATCAGTGTGTGTGTCACTGGGTGCTGTGAATCAGTGTTTGTGTCACTGGGTGCCGTGAATCAGTGTGTGTGTCACTGGGTGCTGTGAATCAGTGTTTGTGTCACTGGGTGCCGTGAATCAGTGTTTGTGTCACTGGGTGCCGTGAATCAGTGTTTGTGTCACCGGGTGCCGTGAATCAGTGTATGTGTCACTGGGTGCCGTGAATCAGTGTTTGTGTCACTGGGTGCCGTGAATCAGTGTTTGTGTCACCGGGTGCCGTGAATCAGTGTATGTGTCACCGGGTGCCGTGAATCAGTGTATGTGTCACTGGGTGCCGTGAATCAGTGTTTGTGTCACTGGGTGCTGTGAATCAGTGTTTGTGTCACTGGGTGCCGTGAATCAGTGTGTGTGTCACTGGGTGCTGTGAATCAGTGTTTGTGTCACTGGGTGCCGTGAATCAGTGTTTGTGTCACTGGGTGCCGTGAATCAGTGTTTGTGTCACCGGGTGCCGTGAATCAGTGTATGTGTCACTGGGTGCCGTGAATCAGTGTGTGTGTCACCGGGTGCTGTGAATCAGTGTTTGTGTCACTGGGTGCCGTGAATCAGTGTTTGTGTCACTGGGTGCCGTGAATCAGTGTGTGTGTCACTGGGTGCTGTGAATCAGTGTGTTTGTGTCACTGGGTGCCGTGAATCAGTGTTTGTGTCACTGGGTGCCGTGAATCAGTGTGTGTGTCACTGGGTGCTGTGAATCAGTGTGTTTGTGTCACTGGGTGCTGTGAATCAGTGTTTGTGTCACCGGGTGCCGTGAATCAGTGTTTGTGTCACCGGGTGCCGTGAATCAGTGTTTGTGTCACTGGGTGCCGTGAATCAGTGTTTGTGTCACTGGGTGCCGTGAATCAGTGTTTGTGTCACCGGGTGCCGTGAATCAGTGTTTGTGTCACTGGGTGCTGTGAATCAGTGTGTTTGTGTCACTGGGTGCTGTGAATCAGTGTTTGTGTCACCGGGTGCCGTGAATCAGTGTTTGTGTCACTGGGTGCTGTGAATCAGTGTGTCTGTGTCACTGGGTGCTGTGAATCAGTGTTTGTGTCACCGGGTGCCGTGAATCAGTGTGTGTGTCACTGGGTGCTGTGAATCAGTGTGTTTGTGTCACTGGGTGCTGTGAATCAGTGTTTGTGTCACCGGGTGCCGTGAATCAGTGTTTGTGTCACTGGGTGCTGTGAATCAGTGTGTTTGTGTCACTGGGTGCTGTGAATCAGTGTGTGTGTCACTGGGTGCTGTGAATCAGTGTGTTTGTGTCACTGGGTGCTGTGAATCAGTGTTTGTGTCACCGGGTGCCGTGAATCAGTGTTTGTGTCACCGGGTGCCGTGAATCAGTGTTTGTGTCACTGGGTGCCGTGAATCAGTGTTTGTGTCACTGGGTGCCGTGAATCAGTGTTTGTGTCACCGGGTGCCGTGAATCAGTGTTTGTGTCACTGGGTGCCGTGAATCAGTGTTTGTGTCACTGTGTGCCGTGAATCAGTGTGTTTGTGTCACTGGGTGCTGTGAATCAGTGTTTGTGTCACCGGGTGCCGTGAATCAGTGTTTGTGTCACCGGGTGCCGTGAATCAGTGTTTGTGTCACTGGGTGCCGTGAATCAGTGTTTGTGTCACTGGGTGCCGTGAATCAGTGTTTGTGTCACCGGGTGCTGTGAATCAGTGTTTGTGTCACTGGGTGCCGTGAATTAGTGTTTGTGTCACTGGGTGCCGTGAATCAGTGTTTGTCAGACTTAGTTGATTTTTTTTTATTATAACAGTCTTCTAAAGTTTTAAATTTCAAGGGTTTAGTCATGGCAGGAGAGCTTAAAGCCATGGTTTGCTCCTCTTGCTGCATGTGGGATTCCGGGAACATTTCCAGTCCCCGGGACCAGCGTGTATGCAGGAAGTGTGTCCAGCTGCAGCTCCTGAAAGCTCGGGTTTCAGAGCTGGAACGGCGGCTGGAAACACTGTGGAGCATCCGCAAGTCTGAGAGCATCATGGATAGCTCGTATAGAGAGGTGGTCACACTGCAGCTGAAGTGACTTGAGGAAGGAAGGGAATGGGTGACCACCAGGCAGTCTAAGAGAATCAGCCAGGCAGTTCAGGAGTCCCCTGAGGCCCCGCTTGCAAATCGGTATTCCATTTTGGAGGCTGATGAGGCTGGTTCCTCCAGGGAGTGCGGACAGAGTCAAGCTTCTGGCACCACAAGCAGCCTGTCTGCACAGGAAGGGGGAAAGAGAGGAAGAGCAATAGTAATAGGGGATTTTATAGTCAGGGGAACAGATAGGCGCTACTGTGGGCATCAACGTGACTCCAGGATGGTGTGTTGCCTCCCTGGTGCCAGGGTCCGGGATGTCACTGAACGGCTGCAGGGCATCCCGAAGGGGGAGGGTGATAAGGCAGAGGTCGTGGTACAAGTTGGTACCAATGACATAGGTAGAAAGAGGGATGAGGTCTTGCATCAAGAATTCAGGGAGTTAGGCAGCAGACTAAAAAGCAGGACCTCTCGGGTTGTAATCTCTGGATTACTCCCAGTGCCACGTGCTAGTGAGGGTAGGAATAGGAGAATAGCACAGATGAATGCGTGGCTTAAGAGTTGGTGCAGGAGGGAGGGTTTTAGATTCCTGGACCACTGGGACCGTTTCTGAGGAAGGTGGGACCTGTACAAGAGAGACGGTCTACATCTGAACCAGAGGGGGACTAACATCCTTACTGGCAGGTTTGCTAGTGCTGTTGGGAGGAGTTTAAACTAATTTGGCAGGGGGAGGAGATGCAGACTCCTAGCAGAATAGGGACACAGCTAAACACAGGAAAGCAACAAGTCAGAGGGAATACAGCGGAAGTAAATTTCAAGGAAGTAAGACCAGGATGGATGGCCTCTACTTTAATGCCAGGAGTATGACAGGTAAAACGGATGAGTTAAGGGCAAGGATTGACACGTGGAATTGTGACATCGTAGCCATCATGGAGACATAGTTGAGGGAGGGGCAGGATTGGCAGCTCAATATCCCGGGATATAGAATCTTCAGGCGAGACAGAGGAGGGGGTAAAAGAGGAGGGGGCATTGCAATATTAGTTAAGGAGTCAGTTACTGCAGTAAGGAGAGATGATATCTTGGAGGGGGCATCACATGAAGCTTTATGGGTAGAGTTTCGGAATAAAAAAGGGACAGCCACATTGCTAGGTGTTTATTAGAGACCCCCAGATAGTCAGCGGGAAATTGAGGAGCAAATATGTGCGCAATTTGCAGAGGTGTGTAAAAATAATAATAGGGTAATTATATTAGGTGATTTCAACTTTCCCAACATTAATTGGGATAGTCATCGTGTTAAGGACTTAGATGGAGCGGAGGGTCAAGGATGTCTCTGAACGGACATGGGGAATTCTGAAGGGGGAGGGTGAACAGCCAGAGGTTGTGGTACACATTGGTACCAATGACATAGGCAGGAAGAGTGACAAGTTCCTGCAGGGGGAATTTAAGGGGTTAGGTAGAAAGTTAAAAGACAGGACCTCGAGGGTTGTAATCTCGGGATTACTCCCTGTGTCACGTGCCAGTGAGGCTAGAAATAGGAAGATAGTGCAGATAAACACGTGGCTGAACAGCTGGTGTAGAAGGGAGGGTTTCAGATATCTGGACCATTGGGATCTCTTCAGGGACAGATGGGACCTGTACAAGAAGGACGGGTTGCATCTAAACTGGAGGGGCACAAATATCCTGGCTGCGTGGTTTTCTAGCGTCACTCGGGAGGGTCTAAACTAATGTGGCGGGGGGTGGGATCCAGAGCAGTAGGTCAGCAGGTGAAATAACTGAGGGGGAACTAGTAAATAAGGCCAGTAAGACTAAGAGGAAGAGCAGGCAGGGAGATGTTGCTGAGCACAGCGGGACTGGTGGTCTGAAGTGCATTTGTTTCAATGCAAGAAGTATAACAGGTCAGGCAGATGAACTTAGAGCTTGGATTAATACTTGGAACTATGATGTTGTTGCTATTACAGAGACTTGGTTGAGGGCAGGACAGGATTGGCCGCTAAATGTTCCAGGCTTTAGAAGCTTCAGGCGGGATAGAGGGGGATGTAAAAGGGGTGGGGGAGTTGCATTACTGGTTAAGGAGAATATCACAGCTGTACTGCGGGAGGACACCTCTGAGGGGTCATGCAGCGAGGCAATATAGGTGGAGATCAGGAATAGGAAGGGTGCAGTCACGATGTTGGGGGTTTACTACAGGCCTCTCAACAGCCAGCGGGAGGTAGAGGAGCAGATATGTAGACAGATTTTGGAAAGATGTAAAGGTAACAGGGTTGTAGTGGTGGGTGATTTTAACTTCCCTGATATTGATTGGGACACACTTAGTGCTAGAGGCTTAGATGGGGCAGAATTTGTAAGGAGCATCCAGGAGGGCTTCTTGAAACTAGATGTAGATAGTCCAACTAGGGATGGGGCCGTACTGGACCTGGTATTGGAGAATGAGCCCGGCCAGGTGGTCGAAGTTTCAGTAGGGGAGCATTTCGGGAGCAGTGACCATAATTCCATAAGTTTTAAGGTACTTGTGGATAAGGATAAGAGTAGTCCTCGGGTGAAGGTGCTAAATTGGGGGAAGGCTAATTATAACAATATTAGGCAGGAACTGAAGAATTTAGATTGGGGGCGGCTGTTTGAGGGTAAATCAACATCTGACATGTGGGAGTCTTTCAAACGTCAGTTGATTAGAATCCAGGACCAGCATGTTCCTGTGAGGAGGAAGGATAGGTTTGGCAAGTTTCGGGAACCTTGGATAACACGGGATATTGTGAGTCTCTTCAAAAGAAAGAGGAAGCATTCGTAAGGGCTGGAAGGCTAGGAACAGACGAAGCCCTTGAGGAATATAAAGACAGTAGGAAGGAACTTAAGCAAGGAGTCAGGAGGGCTAAAAGGGGTCATGAAAAGTCACTGGCAAACAGGATTAAGGAGAATCCCAAGGCTTTTTATACATATATAAAGAGCAAGAGGGTAACCAGGGAAAGGGTTGGCCCACTCAAGGAGAGAGGAGGGAATCTTTGTGTGGAGCCAGAGGAAATGGGCGAGGTACTAAATGAGTACTTTGCATCAGTATTCACCAAAGAGAAGGATTTGGTGGATGATGAGTCTAGGGAAGGGAGTGTAGATAGTCTCAGTCATCTCATTATCAAAAAGGAGGAAGTGTTGGGTGTCTTGCAAAGCATTAAGGTAGATAAGTCCCCAGGGCCTGATGGGATTTACCCCAGAATACTGAGGGAGTCAAGGGAAGAAATTGCTGGGGCCTTGACAGAAATCTTTGTATCCTCATTGGCTACAGGTGAGGTCCCAGAGGATTGGAGAATAGCCAATGTTGTTCCTTTGTTTAAGAAGGGTAGCAAGGATAATCCAGGAAATTATAGGCCGGTGAGCCTTACTTCAGTGGTAGGGAAATTATTAGAGAGGATTCTTCGGGACAGGATTTACTCCCATTTGGAAACAAATGGACTTACTAGCGAGAGGCAGCATGGTTTTGTGAAGGGGAGGTCGTGTCTTACTAATTTGATTGAGTTTTTTGAGGAAGTGACGAAGATGATTGATGAAGGAAGGGCAGTGGATGTTATCTATATGGACTTCAGTAAAGCCTTTGAATAGGTCCCTCATGGCAGACTGGTACAAAAGGTGAAGTCACAAGGGATCAGAGGTGAGCTGGCAAGATGGATACAGAACTGGCTCAGTCATAGAAGACAGAGGGTAGCAGTGGAAGGGTGCTTTCCTGAATGGAGGGATGTGACTAGTGGTGTTCCGCAGGGATCAGTGCTGGGACCTTTGCTGTTTGTATTATATATAAATGATTTGGAGGAAAATGTAGCTGGTCTGATTAGTAAGTTTGCGGACGACACAAAGGTTTGTGGAGTTGCGGATAGTGATGAGGATTGTCAGAGGATACAGCGGGATATAGATCGGTTGGAGACTTGGGCGGAGAAATGGCAGATGGAGTTTAATCCGGACAAATGTGAGGTAATGCATTTTGGAAGATCTAATACAGGTGGGAAGTATACAGTGAATGGCAGAACCCTTAGGAGTGTTAACAGGCAGAGAGATCTGGGCGTACAGGTCCACAGGTCACTGAAAGTGGCAACGCAGGTGGATAAGGTAGTCAAGAAGGCATACGGCATGCTTGCCTTCATCGGTTGGGGCACAGAGTATAAAAATTTGCAAGTCATGCTGCAGCTGTATAGAACCTTAGTTAGGCCACACTTAGAATATTGCGTGCAATTCTGGTCGCCACACTACCAGAAGGTCGTGGAGGCTTTGGAGAGGGTACAGAAGAGGTTTACCAGGATGTTGCTTGGTCTGGAGGGCATTAGCTATGAGGAGAGGTTGGATAAACTCGGATTGTTTTCACTGGAACGACGGAGGTGGAGGGACGACATGATAGAGGTTTACAAAGTTATGAGCGGCATGGACAGAGTGGATAGTCAGAAGCTTTTTCCCAGGGTGGAAGAGTCAGTTACTAGGGGACATCGGTTTAAGGTGAGAGGGGCAAAGTTTAGAGGGGATGTGCGAGGCAAGTTCTTTACACAGAGGGTGGTGAGTGCCTGGAACTTGCTGCCGGGGGAGGTGGTGGAAGCAGGTACGATAGTGATGTTTAAGAGGCATCTTGACAAATACATGAATAGGATGGGAATAGAGGGATACGGACCCCGGAAGTGCAGACGGTTTTAGTTTAGGCAGGCATCAAGATTGGCGCAGGCTTGGAGGGCTGAATGGCCTGTTCCTGTGCTGTACTGTTCTTTGTTCTTAAAATGTATACAGGAGAACTTTTTAGCTGAATATGCGGAGGATCCAACAAGAGAGGGTGCAGTACTGGACCTAATTATGGGGAATGAAGCTGAACAGGTGGTTGATGTGTTGGTGGGGGCAGCATTTTAGTGATAGCGACCACAACATGGTACAATTTAAGCTTGTTATGGAGAAAGAAATAGACAAGTTGCAAAAAAAGGTTTTGGATTGAGGGAGAGCGAATTTTAGTAAAATAAGGCAGGATCTGGCCAAGGTAGACTGGAAAGAGTTACTTGTCGGGAAATCTACAGAAGAGCAGTGGGGGCATTCAAAAAGGAAATGGGGAGGACACAGGCCCAACATGTTCCCTCTAGGATAATAGGTAGGAGCAACAGGCCCAGAGAATCATGGATGACCAGAAACATTCAGGGTATGATGAGAAGAGAGGCTTTAAGCAAATACAAAGAGAGCAAATCAATTGAAGCATTAGTGGAGTGCAGAAAGTGTAGGATGGAGCTTAAGAAAGCAATTCGGAGAGCAAAGAGGGGATATGAGAAAGCTCTGGCTGGTAAAAGTAGGGAAAATGCCAAGATATTCTATAAGTATATCAATGGGAAGAGGATAACCAGGGAAAGAGTAGGACCCATTCAGGACCAAGGGGGAAATCTGTGGGTGGAGCCAGAGGACATTGGTAGGGTGTTGAATGAATACTTCACATCTGTCTACACCCAAGAGAAGGAGGATGTAGATATGGAACTTAGAGAGAGAGACTGTGAGGTACTTGTGCAAATTGTCATAGGGAGTGACAAGGTATTGGAGGTTTTGGAAGGCTTAAAAGTAGACAAATCGCCAGGTCCAGACGATTTGTGTCCCAGGATGCTGTGGGAGGCGAGGGTGGAGATTGCAGGGGCTCTGACCCAAATTTTTAATTCCTCTCTGGCCACAGGGGAGGTGCCAGAGGACTGGAAAAGAGCTAATTTGTCCCACTATTTAAGAAAGGTTGTAGAGATAAGCCAGGGAACTATAGACCAGTGAGTCTCACGTCAGCGGTAGGGAAACTATTGGAGAAATTCTGAAGGAGAGAATCTATCTCCACTTGGAGAGGCAAAAGTTGATTAGGAATAGTCAGCATGGCTTTGTTAGAGGGAGGTCATGCCTAACAAATTTGATTGAATTTTTTGAGCATGTGACCAGGTGTGTAGATGAGGGTAGTGCAGTTGATGTCACTGGGTGCCCTGAATCAGTGTGTGTGTCACTGGGTGCCCTGAATCAGTGTGTGTGTCACTGGGTGCTGTGAATCAGTGTTTGTGTCACTGGGTGCCCTGAATCAGTGTTTGTGTCACTGGGTGCTGTGAATCAGTGTGTGTGTGTGTCACTGGGTGCTGTGAATCAGTGTGTGTGTGTTACTGGGTGCTGTGAATCAGTGTGTTTGTGTCACTGGGTGCTGTGAATCAGTGTGTGTGTGTTACTGGGTGCTGTGAATCAGTGTTTGTGTCACTGGGTGCCGTGAATCAGTGTGTGTGTGTTACTGGGTGCTGTGAATCAGTGTTTGTGTCACTGGGTGCTGTGAATCAGTGTGTGTGTGTCACTGGGTGCCGTGAATCAGTGTTTGTGTCACTGGGTGCCGTGAATCAGTGTGTGTGTGTTACTGGGTGCTGTGAATCAGTGTTTGTGTCACTGGGTGCTGTGAATCAGTGTGTGTGTGTCACTGGGTGCCGTGAATCAGTGTGTGTGTGTCACTGGGTGCCGTGAATCAGTGTGTGTGTGTTACTGGGTGCTGTGAATCAGTGTTTGTGTCACTGGGTGCCGTGAATCAGTGTGTGTGTGTCACTGGGTGCCGTGAATCAGTGTGTGTGTGTCACTGGGTGCCGTGAATCAGTGTGTGTGTGTCACTGGGTGCCGTGAATCAGTGTGTGTGTGTTACTGGGTGCTGTGAATCAGTGTGTTTGTGTTACTGGGTGCCGTGAATCAGTGTGTGTGTCACTGGGTGCTGTGAATCAGTGTGTGTGTGTCACTGGGTGCCGTGAATCAGTGTGTGTGTGTCACTGGGTGCCGTGAATCAGTGTGTGTGTGTTACTGGGTGCTGTGAATCAGTGTGTTTGTGTTACTGGGTGCCGTGAATCAGTGTGTGTGTCACTGGGTGCCGTGAATCAGTGTTTGTGTTACAGGGTGCCGTGAATCAGTGTGTTTGTGTCACTGGGTGCCGTGAATCAGTGTGTTTGTGTCACTGGGTGCTGTGAATCAGTGTGTGTGTTACTGGGTGCTGTGAATCAGTGTTTGTGTCACTGGGTGCTGTGAATCAGTGTGTGTGTGTCACTGGGTGCCGTGAATCAGTGTGTGTGTGTTACTGGGTGCCGTGAATCAGTGTGTGTGTCACTGGGTGCCGTGAATCAGTGTGTGTGTGTCACTGGGTGCCGTGAATCAGTGTGTGTGTGTCACTGGGTGCTGTGAATCAGTGTGTTTGTGTTACTGGGTGCTGTGAATCAGTGTTTGTGTCACTGGGTGCTGTGAATCAGTGTGTGTGTTACTGGGTGCCGTGAATCAGTGTTTGTGTCACTGGGTGCTGTGAATCAGTGTGTGTGTGTCACTGGGTGCCGTGAATCAGTGTGTGTGTGTCACTGGGTGCTGTGAATCAGTGTGTTTGTGTTACTGGGTGCCGTGAATCAGTGTGTGTGTCACTGGGTGCCGTGAATCAGTGTTTGTGTTACAGGGTGCCGTGAATCAGTGTGTTTGTGTCACTGGGTGCCGTGAATCAGTGTGTTTGTGTCACTGGGTGCTGTGAATCAGTGTGTGTGTCACTGGGTGCCGTGAATCAGTGTGTTTGTATTGCTGGTTGCCGTGAATCAGTGTGTTTGTGTCACTGGGTACCGTGAATCAGTGTGTTTGTGTCACTGGGTGCTGTGAATCAGTGTGTGTGTCACTGGTTGCCGTGAATCAGTGTGTGTGTCACTGGGTGCCGTGAATCAGTGTGTGTGTCACTGGTTGCCGTGAATCAGTGTGTGTGTCACTGGGTGCCGTGAATCAGTGTGTGTGTCACTGTGTGCCGTGAATCAGTGTGTTTGTGTCACTGGGTGCCGTGAATCAGTGTGTTTGTGTCACTGGGTGCTGTGAATCAGTGTGTGTGTCACTGGGTACCGTGAATCAGTGTGTTTGTGTCACTGGGTGCTGTGAATCAGTGTGTGTGTCACTGGTTGCCGTGAATCAGTGTGTGTGTCACTGGGTGCCGTGAATCAGTGTGTGTGTCACTGGTTGCCGTGAATCAGTGTGTGTGTCACTGGGTGCCGTGAATCAGTGTGTGTGTCACTGGTTGCCGTGAATCAGTGTGTGTGTCACTGGGTGCCGTGAATCAGTGTGTGTGTCACTGTGTGCCGTGAATCAGTGTGTGTGTCACTGGTTGCCGTGAATCAGTGTGTGTGTCACTGTGTGCCGTGAATCAGTGTGTGTGTCACTGGTTGCCGTGAATCAGAGTGTGTGTCACCGGTTGCCGTGAATCAGTGTGTGTGTCACTGGGTGCCGTGAATCAGTGTGTGTGTCACTGGGTGCTGTGAATCAGTGTGTGTGTCACTGGGTGCTGTGAATCAGTGTTTGTGTCACTGGGTGCTGTGAATCAGTGTTTGTGTCACTGGGTGCCGTGAATCAGTGTTTGTGTCACTGGGTGCCGTGAATCAGTGTGTGTGTCACTGGGTGCTGTGAATCAGTGTGTTTGTATTACTGGTTGCCGTGAATCAGTGTTTGTGTCACTGGGTGCTGTGAATCAGTGTTTGTGTCACTGGGTGCCGTGAATCAGTGTTTGTGTCACTGGGTGCTGTGAATCAGTGTGTTTGTATTATTGGTTGCCGTGAATCAGTGTTTGTGTCACTGGTTGCCGTGAATCAGTGTTTGTGTCACTGGTTGCCGTGAATCAGTGTTTGTGTCACTGGTTGCCGTGAATCAGTGTTTGTGTCACTGGTTGCCGTGAATCAGTGTTTGTGTCACCGGGTGCTGTGAATCAGTGTGTTTGTATTACTGGTTGCCGTGAATCAGTGTTTGTGTCACTGGTTGCCGTGAATCAGTGTTTGTGTCACTGGTTGCCGTGAATCAGTGTTTGTGTCACTGGTTGCCGTGAATCAGTGTTTGTGTCACCGGGTGCTGTGAATCAGTGTGTTTGTATTACTGGTTGCCGTGAATCAGTGTGTGTGTCACTGGGTGCCGTGAATCAGTGTTTGTGTCACTGGGTGCCGTGAATCAGTGTGTGCGTCACTGGTTGCCGTGAATCAGTGTGTGTGTCACTGGGTGCCGTGAATCAGTGTGTTTGTGTCACTGGGTGCCGTGAATCAGTGTGTGTGTCACTGGGTGCCGTGAATCAGTGTGTTTGTGTCACTGGGTGCCGTGAATCAGTGTGTGTGTCACTGGGTGCCGTGAATCAGTGTGTGTGTCACTGGGTGCCGTGAATCAGTGTGTTTGTGTCACTGGGTGCCGTGAATCAGTGTGTGTGTCACTGGGTGCCGTGAATCAGTGTGTGTGTCACTGGGTGCCGTGAATCAGTGTGTGTGTCACTGGTTGCCGTGAATCAGTGTTTGTGTCACTGGGTGCTGTGAATCAGTGTGTGTGTCATTGGGTGCTGTGAATCAGTGTGTTTGTATTATTGGTTGCCGTGAATCAGTGTTTGTGTCACTGGGTGCTGTGAATCAGTGTTTGTGTCACTGGGTGCCGTGAATCAGTGTGTGCGTCACTGGTTGCCGTGAATCAGTGTGTGTGTCACTGGGAGCCGTGAATCAGTGTGTGTGTCACTGGGTGCTGTGAATCAGTGTGTGTGTCACTGGGAGCCGTGAATCAGTGTGTGTGTCACTGGGAGCCGTGAATCAGTGTGTGTGTCACTGGGTGCCGTGAATCAGTGTGTTTGTGTCACTGGGTGCCGTGAATCAGTGTGTTTGTGTCACTGGGTGCCGTGAATCAGTGTGTGTGTCACTGGGTGCCGTGAATCAGTGTGTTTGTGTCACTGGTTGCCGTGAATCAGTGTGTTTGTGTCACTGGGTGCCGTGAATCAGTGTGTTTGTGTCACTGGTTGCCGTGAATCAGTGTGTTTGTGTCACTGGGTGCCGTGAATCAGTGTGTGTGTCACTGGTTGCCGTGAATCAGTGTGTGTGTCACTGGGTGCCGTGAATCAGTGTGTTCGTGTCACTGGGTGCCGTGAATCAGTGTGTGTGTCACTGGTTGCCGTGAATCAGTGTGTGTGTCACTGGGTGCCGTGAATCAGTGTGTTTGTGTCACTGGGTGCCGTGAATCAGTGTGTGTGTCACTGGGTGCCGTGAATCAGTGTGTGTGTGTCACTGGGTGCCGTGAATCAGTGTGTTTGTGTCACTGGGTGCCGTGAATCAGTGTGTTTGTGTCACTGGTTGCCGTGAATCAGTGTGTTTGTGTCACTGGGTGCCGTGAATCAGTGTGTGTGTCACTGGTTGCCGTGAATCAGTGTGTGTGTCACTGGGTGCCGTGAATCAGTGTGTGTGTGTCACTGGGTGCCGTGAATCAGTGTGTGTGTCACTGGTTGCCGTGAATCAGTGTGTGTGTGTCACTGGGTGCTGTGAATCAGTGTGTTTGTGTCACTGGGTGCCGTGAATCAGTGTGTGTGTCACTGGTTGCCGTGAATCAGTGTGTGTGTGTCACTGGGTGCCGTGAATCAGTGTGTGTGTCACTGGTTGCCGTGAATCAGTGTGTGTGTGTCACTGGGTGCCGTGAATCAGTGTGTTTGTGTCACTGGGTGCCGTGAATCAGTGTGTTTGTATTACTGGTTGCCGTGAATCAGTGTGTTTGTATTACTGGTTGCCGTGAATCAGTGTGTTTGTATTACTGGTTGCCGTGAATCAGTGTGTTTGTATTACTGGTTGCCGTGAATCAGTGTGTTTGTATTACTGGTTGCCGTGAATCAGTGTGTTTGTATTACTGGTTGCCGTGAATCAGTGTGTGTGTCACTGGGTGCCGTGAATCAGTGTGTTTGTGTCACTGGGTGCCGTGAATCAGTGTGTGTGTCACTGGTTGCCGTGAATCAGTGTGTGTGTCACTGGGTGCCGTGAATCAGTGTGTTTGTGTCACTGGGTGCCGTGAATCAGTGTGTGTGTCACTGGGTGCCGTGAATCAGTGTGTGTGTGTCACTGGGTGCCGTGAATCAGTGTGTTTGTGTCACTGGGTGCCGTGAATCAGTGTGTTTGTGTCACTGATTGCCGTGAATCAGTGTGTTTGTGTCACTGGGTGCCGTGAATCAGTGTGTGTGTCACTGGTTGCCGTGAATCAGTGTGTGTGTCACTGGGTGCCGTGAATCAGTGTGTTTGTGTCACTGGGTGCCGTGAATCAGTGTGTGTGTCACTGGTTGCCGTGAATCAGTGTGTGTGTGTCACTGGGTGCCGTGAATCAGTGTGTGTGTCACTGGTTGCCGTGAATCAGTGTGTGTGTGTCACTGGGTGCCGTGAATCAGTGTGTTTGTGTCACTGGGTGCCGTGAATCAGTGTGTTTGTATTACTGGTTGCCGTGAATCAGTGTGTTTGTATTACTGGTTGCCGTGAATCAGTGTGTGTGTCACTGGGTGCCGTGAATCAGTGTTTGTGTCACTGGGTGCCGTGAATCAGTGTGTGTGTCACTGGGTGCCGTGAATCAGTGTGTTTGTATTACTGGTTGCCGTGAATCAGTGTGTTTGTGTCACTGGTTGCCGTGAATCAGTGTGTTTGTATTACTGGTTGCCGTGAATCAGTGTGTTTGTATTACTGGGTGCCGTGAATCAGTGTGTGTGTCACTGGTTGCCGTGAATCAGTGTGTGTGTCACTGGGTGCCGTGAATCAGTGTGTGTGTGTCACTGGGTGCCGTGAATCAGTGTGTTTGTATTACTGGTTGCCGTGAATCAGTGTGTTTGTATTACTGGTTGCCGTGAATCAGTGTGTTTGTGTCACTGGTTGCCGTGAATCAGTGTGTTTGTATTACTGGTTGCCGTGAATCAGTGTGTTTGTATTACTGGTTGCCGTGAATCAGTGTGTTTGTGTCACTGGTTGCCGTGAATCAGTGTGTGTGTGTCACTGGGTGCCGTGAATCAGTGTGTTTGTGTCACTGGGTGCCGTGAATCAGTGTGTTTGTATTACTGGGTGCCGTGAATCAGTGTGTTTGTGTCACTGGGTGCTGTGAATCAGTGTGTGTGTCACTGGGTACCGTGAATCAGTGTGTTTGTGTCACTGGGTGCTGTGAATCAGTGTGTGTGTCACTGGTTGCCGTGAATCAGTGTGTGTGTCACTGGGTGCCGTGAATCAGTGTGTGTGTCACTGGTTGCCGTGAATCAGTGTGTGTGTCACTGGTTGCCGTGAATCAGTGTGTGTGTCACTGGGTGCCGTGAATCAGTGTGTGTGTCACTGTGTGCCGTGAATCAGTGTGTGTGTCACTGGTTGCCGTGAATCAGTGTGTGTGTCACTGTGTGCCGTGAATCAGTGTGTGTGTCACTGGGTGCCGTGAATCAGTGTGTGTGTCACTGGGTGCTGTGAATCAGTGTGTGTGTCACTGGTTGCCGTGAATCAGAGTGTGTGTCACCGGTTGCCGTGAATCAGTGTGTGTGTCACTGGGTGCCGTGAATCAGTGTGTGTGTCACTGGGTGCTGTGAATCAGTGTGTGTGTCACTGGGTGCTGTGAATCAGTGTTTGTGTCACTGGGTGCTGTGAATCAGTGTTTGTGTCACTGGGTGCCGTGAATCAGTGTTTGTGTCACTGGGTGCCGTGAATCAGTGTGTGTGTCACTGGGTGCTGTGAATCAGTGTGTTTGTATTACTGGTTGCCGTGAATCAGTGTTTGTGTCACTGGGTGCCGTGAATCAGTGTTTGTGTCACTGGTTGCCGTGAATCAGTGTTTGTGTCACTGGGTGCTGTGAATCAGTGTGTTTGTATTATTGGTTGCCGTGAATCAGTGTTTGTGTCACTGGTTGCCGTGAATCAGTGTTTGTGTCACCGGGTGCTGTGAATCAGTGTGTTTGTATTATTGGTTGCCGTGAATCAGTGTTTGTATTACTGGTTGCCGTGAATCAGTGTTTGTGTCACTGGTTGCCGTGAATCAGTGTTTGTGTCACCGGGTGCTGTGAATCAGTGTGTTTGTATTACTGGTTGCCGTGAATCAGTGTGTGTGTCACTGGGTGCCGTGAATCAGTGTTTGTGTCACTGGGTGCCGTGAATCAGTGTGTGCGTCACTGGTTGCCGTGAATCAGTGTGTGTGTCACTGGGTGCCGTGAATCAGTGTGTTTGTGTCACTGGGTGCCGTGAATCAGTGTGTGTGTCACTGGGTGCCGTGAATCAGTGTGTTTGTGTCACTGGGTGCCGTGAATCAGTGTGTGTGTCACTGGGTGCCGTGAATCAGTGTGTGTGTCACTGGGTGCCGTGAATCAGTGTGTTTGTGTCACTGGGTGCCGTGAATCAGTGTGTGTGTCACTGGGTGCCGTGAATCAGTGTGTGTGTCACTGGGTGCCGTGAATCAGTGTGTGTGTCACTGGTTGCCGTGAATCAGTGTTTGTGTCACTGGGTGCTGTGAATCAGTGTGTGTGTCATTGGGTGCTGTGAATCAGTGTGTTTGTATTATTGGTTGCCGTGAATCAGTGTTTGTGTCACTGGGTGCTGTGAATCAGTGTTTGTGTCACTGGGTGCCGTGAATCAGTGTGTGCGTCACTGGTTGCCGTGAATCAGTGTGTGTGTCACTGGGAGCCGTGAATCAGTGTGTGTGTCACTGGGTGCTGTGAATCAGTGTGTGTGTCACTGGGAGCCGTGAATCAGTGTGTGTGTCACTGGGAGCCGTGAATCAGTGTGTGTGTCACTGGGTGCCGTGAATCAGTGTGTTTGTGTCACTGGGTGCCGTGAATCAGTGTGTTTGTGTCACTGGGTGCCGTGAATCAGTGTGTGTGTCACTGGGTGCCGTGAATCAGTGTGTTTGTGTCACTGGTTGCCGTGAATCAGTGTGTTTGTGTCACTGGGTGCCGTGAATCAGTGTGTTTGTGTCACTGGTTGCCGTGAATCAGTGTGTTTGTGTCACTGGGTGCCGTGAATCAGTGTGTGTGTCACTGGTTGCCGTGAATCAGTGTGTGTGTCACTGGGTGCCGTGAATCAGTGTGTTTGTGTCACTGGGTGCCGTGAATCAGTGTGTGTGTCACTGGTTGCCGTGAATCAGTGTGTGTGTCACTGGGTGCCGTGAATCAGTGTGTTTGTGTCACTGGGTGCCGTGAATCAGTGTGTGTGTCACTGGGTGCCGTGAATCAGTGTGTGTGTGTCACTGGGTGCCGTGAATCAGTGTGTTTGTGTCACTGGGTGCCGTGAATCAGTGTGTTTGTGTCACTGGTTGCCGTGAATCAGTGTGTTTGTGTCACTGGGTGCCGTGAATCAGTGTGTGTGTCACTGGTTGCCGTGAATCAGTGTGTGTGTCACTGGGTGCCGTGAATCAGTGTGTTTGTGTCACTGGGTGCCGTGAATCAGTGTGTGTGTCACTGGTTGCCGTGAATCAGTGTGTGTGTGTCACTGGGTGCCGTGAATCAGTGTGTGTGTCACTGGTTGCCGTGAATCAGTGTGTGTGTGTCACTGGGTGCCGTGAATCAGTGTGTTTGTGTCACTGGGTGCCGTGAATCAGTGTGTTTGTATTACTGGTTGCCGTGAATCAGTGTGTTTGTATTACTGGTTGCCGTGAATCAGTGTGTTTGTATTACTGGTTGCCGTGAATCAGTGTGTTTGTATTACTGGTTGCCGTGAATCAGTGTGTGTGTCACTGGGTGCCGTGAATCAGTGTGTTTGTGTCACTGGGTGCCGTGAATCAGTGTGTGTGTCACTGGTTGCCGTGAATCAGTGTGTGTGTCACTGGGTGCCGTGAATCAGTGTGTTTGTGTCACTGGGTGCCGTGAATCAGTGTGTGTGTCACTGGGTGCCGTGAATCAGTGTGTGTGTGTCACTGGGTGCCGTGAATCAGTGTGTTTGTGTCACTGGGTGCCGTGAATCAGTGTGTTTGTGTCACTGGTTGCCGTGAATCAGTGTGTTTGTGTCACTGGGTGCCGTGAATCAGTGTGTGTGTCACTGGTTGCCGTGAATCAGTGTGTGTGTCACTGGGTGCCGTGAATCAGTGTGTTTGTGTCACTGGGTGCCGTGAATCAGTGTGTGTGTCACTGGTTGCCGTGAATCAGTGTGTGTGTGTCACTGGGTGCCGTGAATCAGTGTGTGTGTGTCACTGGTTGCCGTGAATCAGTGTGTGTGTGTCACTGGGTGCCGTGAATCAGTGTGTTTGTGTCACTGGGTGCCGTGAATCAGTGTGTTTGTATTACTGGTTGCCGTGAATCAGTGTGTTTGTATTACTGGTTGCCGTGAATCAGTGTGTTTGTATTACTGGTTGCCGTGAATCAGTGTGTGTGTCACTGGGTGCCGTGAATCAGTGTTTGTGTCACTGGGTGCCGTGAATCAGTGTGTGTGTCACTGGGTGCCGTGAATCAGTGTGTTTGTATTACTGGTTGCCGTGAATCAGTGTGTTTGTGTCACTGGTTGCCGTGAATCAGTGTGTTTGTATTACTGGTTGCCGTGAATCAGTGTGTTTGTATTACTGGGTGCCGTGAATCAGTGTGTGTGTCACTGGTTGCCGTGAATCAGTGTGTGTGTCACTGGGTGCCGTGAATCAGTGTGTGTGTGTCACTGGGTGCCGTGAATCAGTGTGTTTGTATTACTGGTTGCCGTGAATCAGTGTGTTTGTATTACTGGTTGCCGTGAATCAGTGTGTTTGTGTCACTGGTTGCCGTGAATCAGTGTGTTTGTATTACTGGTTGCCGTGAATCAGTGTGTTTGTATTACTGGTTGCCGTGAATCAGTGTGTTTGTGTCACTGGTTGCCGTGAATCAGTGTGTGTGTGTCACTGGGTGCCGTGAATCAGTGTGTTTGTGTCACTGGGTGCCGTGAATCAGTGTGTTTGTATTACTGGGTGCCGTGAATCAGTGTGTTTGTATTACTGGTTGCCGTGAATCAGTGTGTGTGTGTCACTGGGTGCCGAGAATCAGTGTGTTTGTATTACTGGTTGCCGTGAATCAGTGTGTTTGTATTACTGGGTGCCGTGAATCAGTGTGTTTGTATTACTGGTTGCCGTGAATCAGTGTGTTTGTATTACTGGGTGCCGTGAATCAGTGTGTTTGTATTACTGGGTGCCGTGAATCAGTGTGTTTGTATTACTGGTTGCCGTGAATCAGTGTGTGTGTCACTGGGTGCCGTGAATCAGTGTGTTTGTATTACTGGTTGCCGTGAATCAGTGTGTTTGTGTCACTGGTTGCCGTGAATCAGTGTGTTTGTATTACTGGTTGCCGTGAATCAGTGTGTTTGTATTACTGGTTGCCGTGAATCAGTGTGTTTGTATTACTGGTTGCCGTGAATCAGTGTGTGTGTCACTGGGTGCCGTGAATCAGTGTGTGTGTGTCACTGGGTGCCGTGAATCAGTGTGTTTGTGTCACTGGTTGCCGTGAATCAGTGTGTTTGTGTCACTGGTTGCCGTGAATCAGTGTGTTTGTATTACTGGTTGCCGTGAATCAGTGTGTTTGTATTACTGGTTGCCGTGAATCAGTGTGTGTGTCACTGGGTGCCGTGAATCAGTGTGTTTGTGTCACTGGTTGCCGTGAATCAGTGTGTTTGTATTACTGGTTGCCGTGAATCAGTGTGTTTGTATTACTGGTTGCCGTGAATCAGTGTGTTTGTATTACTGGTTGCCGTGAATCAGTGTGTTTGTATTACTGGGTGCCGTGAATCAGTGTGTTTGTATTACTGGTTGCCGTGAATCAGTGTGTGTGTCACTGGGTGCCGTGAATCAGTGTGTTTGTATTACTGGTTGCCGTGAATCAGTGTGTGTGTCACTGGGTGCCGTGAATCAGTGTGTGTGTGTCACTGGGTGCCGTGAATCAGTGTGTTTGTATTACTGGTTGCCGTGAATCAGTGTGTTTGTATTACTGGTTGCCGTGAATCAGTGTGTTTGTGTCACTGGGTGCCGTGAATCAGTGTGTTTGTATTACTGGTTGCCGTGAATCAGTGTGTTTGTATTACTGGGTGCCGTGAATCAGTGTGTTTGTATTACTGGTTGCCGTGAATCAGTGTGTGTGTGTCACTGGGTGCCGTGAATCAGTGTGTTTGTGTCACTGGTTGCCGTGAATCAGTGTGTTTGTATTACTGGTTGCCGTGAATCAGTGTGTTTGTATTACTGGTTGCCGTGAATCAGTGTGTTTGTATTACTGGGTGCCGTGAATCAGTGTGTTTGTATTACTGGTTGCCGTGAATCAGTGTGTTTGTATTACTGGTTGCCGTGAATCAGTGTGTTTGTATTACGGGTTGCCGTGAATCAGTGTGTGTGTCACTGGGTGCCGTGAATCAGTGTGTTTGTATTACTGGTTGCCGTGAATCAGTGTGTGTGTCACTGGGTGCCGTGAATCAGTGTGTTTGTATTACTGGTTGCCGTGAATCAGTGTGTGTGTCACTGGTTGCCGTGAATCAGTGTGTGTGTCACTGGGTGCCGTGAATCAGTGTTTGTGTCACTGTTTGCCGTGAATCAGTGTTTGTGTCACTGGGTGCCGTGAATCAGTGTGTGTGTCACTGGGTGCCGTGAATCAGTGTGTTTGTATTACTGGTTGCCGTGAATCAGTGTGTGTGTCACTGGGTGCCGTGAATCAGTGTGTTTGTATTACTGGTTGCCGTGAATCAGTGTGTGTGTCACTGGGTGCCGTGAATCAGTGTGTTTGTATTACTGGTTGCCGTGAATCAGTGTGTGTGTCACTGGTTGCCGTGAATCAGTGTGTGTGTCACTGGGTGCCGTGAATCAGTGTTTGTGTCACTGTTTGCCGTGAATCAGTGTTTGTGTCACTGGGTGCTGTGAATCAGTGTGTGTGTCACTGGTTGCCGTGAATCAGTGTGTGTGTCACTGGGTGCTGTGAATCAGTGTTTGTGTCACTGGGTGCCGTGAATCAGTGTGTTTGTATTACTGGTTGCCGTGAATCAGTGTGTGTGTCACTGGGTGCCGTGAATCAGTGTGTTTGTGTCACTGGTTGCCGTGAATCAGTGTGTTTGTATTACTGGTTGCCGTGAATCAGTGTGTTTGTATTACTGGTTGCCGTGAATCAGTGTGTTTGTATTACTGGGTGCCGTGAATCAGTGTGTTTGTATTACTGGTTGCCGTGAATCAGTGTGTGTGTCACTGGGTGCCGTGAATCAGTGTGTTTGTATTACTGGTTGCCGTGAATCAGTGTGTGTGTCACTGGGTGCCGTGAATCAGTGTGTTTGTATTACTGGTTGCCGTGAATCAGTGTGTTTGTATTACTGGGTGCCGTGAATCAGTGTGTTTGTATTACTGGTTGCCGTGAATCAGTGTGTGTGTCACTGGGTGCCGTGAATCAGTGTGTGTGTGTCACTGGGTGCCGTGAATCAGTGTGTTTGTGTCACTGGTTGCCGTGAATCAGTGTGTTTGTATTACTGGTTGCCGTGAATCAGTGTGTTTGTATTACTGGGTGCCGTGAATCAGTGTGTTTGTATTACTGGTTGCCGTGAATCAGTGTGTTTGTATTACTGGTTGCCGTGAATCAGTGTGTTTGTATTACTGGTTGCCGTGAATCAGTGTGTGTGTCACTGGGTGCCGTGAATCAGTGTGTTTGTATTACTGGTTGCCGTGAATCAGTGTGTGTGTCACTGGGTGCCGTGAATCAGTGTGTTTGTATTACTGGTTGCCGTGAATCAGTGTGTGTGTCACTGGTTGCCGTGAATCAGTGTGTGTGTCACTGGGTGCCGTGAATCAGTGTTTGTGTCACTGTTTGCCGTGAATCAGTGTTTGTGTCACTGGGTGCCGTGAATCAGTGTGTGTGTCACTGGGTGCCGTGAATCAGTGTGTTTGTATTACTGGTTGCCGTGAATCAGTGTGTGTGTCACTGGGTGCCGTGAATCAGTGTGTTTGTATTACTGGTTGCCGTGAATCAGTGTGTGTGTCACTGGGTGCCGTGAATCAGTGTGTTTGTATTACTGGTTGCCGTGAATCAGTGTGTGTGTCACTGGTTGCCGTGAATCAGTGTGTGTGTCACTGGGTGCCGTGAATCAGTGTTTGTGTCACTGTTTGCCGTGAATCAGTGTTTGTGTCACTGGGTGCTGTGAATCAGTGTGTGTGTCACTGGTTGCCGTGAATCAGTGTGTGTGTCACTGGGTGCTGTGAATCAGTGTTTGTGTCACTGGGTGCTGTGAATCAGTGTTTGTGTCACTGGTTTCCGTGAATCAGTGTTTGTGTCACTGGGTGCTGTGAATCAGTGTGTGTGTCACTGGGTGCTGTGAATCAGTGTGTGTGTCACTGGGTGCTGTGAATCAGTGTTTGTGTCACTGGTTGCCGTGAATCAGTGTTTGTGTCACTGGGTGCTGTGAATCAGTGTGTGTGTCACTGGGTGCCGTGAATCAGTGTGTTTGTGTCACTGGGTGCTGTGAATCAGTGTTTGTGTCACTGGTTGCCGTGAATCAGTGTTTGTGTCACTGGGTGCTGTGAATCAGTGTGTGTGTCACTGGGTGCCGTGAATCAGTGTGTGTGTCACTGGGTGCTGTGAATCAGTGTGTGTGTCACTGGTTGCCGTGAATCAGTGTGTTTGTATTACTGGTTGCCGTGAATCAGTGTGTGTGTCACTGGGTGCCGTGAATCAGTGTGTTTGTATTACTGGTTGCCGTGAATCAGTGTGTGTGTCACTGGGTGACGTGAATCAGTGTGTTTGTATTACTGGTTGCCGTGAATCAGTGTGTGTGTCACTGGGTGCTGTGAATCAGTGTGTGTGTCACTGGGTGCCGTGAATCAGTGTGTGTGTCACTGGTTGCCGTGAATCAGTGTGTGTGTGTCACTGGTTGCCGTGAATCAGTGTGTGTGTCACTGGGTGCCGTGAATCAGTGTGTTTGTATTACTGGTTGCCGTGAATCAGTGTGTGTGTCACTGGGTGCCGTGAATCAGTGTGTTTGTATTACTGGTTGCCGTGAATCAGTGTGTGTGTCACTGGGTGCTGTGAATCAGTGTGTGTGTCACTGGGTGCCGTGAATCAGTGTGTTTGTGTCACTGCGTGCTGTGAATCAGTGTGTTTGTGTCACTGGTTGCCGTGAATCAGTGTGTGTGTCACTGGTTGCCGTGAATCAGTGTGTGTGTTCCTGGTTGCCGTGAATCAGTGTGTGTGTTCCTGGTTGCCGTGAATCAGTGTGTTTGTGTCACTGGGTGCCGTGAATCAGTGTTTGTGTCACTGGTTGCCGTGAATCAGTGTTTGTGTCACTGGGTGCCGTGAATCAGTGTGTTTGTATTACTGGTTGCCGTGAATCAGTGTGTGTGTCACTGGGTGCCGTGAATCAGTGTGTTTGTATTACTGGTTGCCGTGAATCAGTGTGTGTGTCACTGGGTGCCGTGAATCAGTGTGTTTGTATTACTGGTTGCCGTGAATCAGTGTGTGTGTCACTGGGTGCCGTGAATCAGTGTGTTTGTATTACTGGTTGCCGTGAATCAGTGTGTGTGTCACTGGTTGCCGTGAATCAGTGTGTGTGTCACTGGGTGCCGTGAATCAGTGTTTGTGTCACTGGTTGCCGTGAATCAGTGTTTGTGTCCCTGGGTGCCGTGAATCAGTGTGTTTGTATTACTGGTTGCCGTGAATCAGTGTGTGTGTCACTGGGTGCCGTGAATCAGTGTGTTTGTATTACTGGTTGCCGTGAATCAGTGTGTTTGTATTACTGGGTGCCGTGAATCAGTGTGTTTGTATTACTGGGTGCCGTGAATCAGTGTGTTTGTATTACTGGTTGCCGTGAATCAGTGTGTGTGTCACTGGGTGCCGTGAATCAGTGTGTGTGTGTCACTGGGTGCCGTGAATCAGTGTGTTTGTGTCACTGGTTGCCGTGAATCAGTGTGTTTGTATTACTGGTTGCCGTGAATCAGTGTGTTTGTATTACTGGGTGCCGTGAATCAGTGTGTTTGTATTACTGGTTGCCGTGAATCAGTGTGTGTGTCACTGGGTGCCGTGAATCAGTGTGTTTGTATTACTGGTTGCCGTGAATCAGTGTGTTTGTATTACTGGTTGCCGTGAATCAGTGTGTGTGTCACTGGGTGCCGTGAATCAGTGTGTTTGTATTACTGGTTGCCGTGAATCAGTGTGTGTGTCACTGGGTGCCGTGAATCAGTGTGTTTGTATTACTGGTTGCCGTGAATCAGTGTGTGTGTCACTGGTTGCCGTGAATCAGTGTGTGTGTCACTGGGTGCCGTGAATCAGTGTTTGTGTCACTGTTTGCCGTGAATCAGTGTTTGTGTCACTGGGTGCCGTGAATCAGTGTGTGTGTCACTGGGTGCCGTGAATCAGTGTGTTTGTATTACTGGTTGCCGTGAATCAGTGTGTGTGTCACTGGGTGCCGTGAATCAGTGTGTTTGTATTACTGGTTGCCGTGAATCAGTGTGTGTGTCACTGGGTGCCGTGAATCAGTGTGTTTGTATTACTGGTTGCCGTGAATCAGTGTGTGTGTCACTGGGTGCCGTGAATCAGTGTTTGTGTCACTGTTTGCCGTGAATCAGTGTTTGTGTCACTGGGTGCTGTGAATCAGTGTGTGTGTCACTGGTTGCCGTGAATCAGTGTGTGTGTCACTGGGTGCTGTGAATCAGTGTTTGTGTCACTGGGTGCTGTGAATCAGTGTTTGTGTCACTGGTTTCCGTGAATCAGTGTTTGTGTCACTGGGTGCTGTGAATCAGTGTTTGTGTCACTGGTTGCCGTGAATCAGTGTGTGTGTCACTGGGTGCCGTGAATCAGTGTTTGTGTCACTGGGTGCCGTGAATCAGTGTGTGTGTCACTGGGTGCCGTGAATCAGTGTGTTTGTATTACTGGTTGCCGTGAATCAGTGTGTGTGTCACTGGGTGCCGTGAATCAGTGTGTTTGTATTACTGGTTGCCGTGAATCAGTGTGTGTGTCACTGGGTGCCGTGAATCAGTGTGTTTGTATTACTGGTTGCCGTGAATCAGTGTGTGTGTCACTGGGTGCCGTGAATCAGTGTTTGTGTCACTGTTTGCCGTGAATCAGTGTTTGTGTCACTGGGTGCTGTGAATCAGTGTGTGTGTCACTGGTTGCCGTGAATCAGTGTGTGTGTCACTGGGTGCTGTGAATCAGTGTTTGTGTCACTGGGTGCTGTGAATCAGTGTTTGTGTCACTGGTTTCCGTGAATCAGTGTTTGTGTCACTGGGTGCTGTGAATCAGTGTTTGTGTCACTGGTTGCCGTGAATCAGTGTGTGTGTCACTGGGTGCTGTGAATCAGTGTGTGTGTCACTGGGTGCTGTGAATCAGTGTTTGTGTCACTGGTTTCCGTGAATCAGTGTGTGTGTCACTGGGTGCCGTGAATCAGTGTGTGTGTCACTGGGTGCCGTGAATCAGTGTGTTTGTATTACTGGTTGCCGTGAATCAGTGTGTGTGTCACTGGGTGCCGTGAATCAGTGTGTTTGTATTACTGGTTGCCGTGAATCAGTGTGTGTGTCACTGGGTGCCGTGAATCAGTGTGTTTGTATTACTGGTTGCCGTGAATCAGTGTGTGTGTGACTGGGTGCCGTGAATCAGTGTTTGTGTCACTGTTTGCCGTGAATCAGTGTTTGTGTCACTGGGTGCTGTGAATCAGTGTGTGTGTCACTGGTTGCCGTGAATCAGTGTGTGTGTCACTGGGTGCTGTGAATCAGTGTTTGTGTCACTGGTTGCCGTGAATCAGTGTGTGTGTCACTGGGTGCTGTGAATCAGTGTGTGTGTCACTGGGTGCTGTGAATCAGTGTTTGTGTCACTGGTTGCCGTGAATCAGTGTGTGTGTCACTGGGTGCTGTGAATCAGTGTGTGTGTCACTGGGTGCTGTGAATCAGTGTTTGTGTCACTGGTTTCCGTGAATCAGTGTGTGTGTCACTGGGTGCCGTGAATCAGTGTTTGTGTCACTGGTTGCCGTGAATCAGTGTGTGTGTCACTGGGTGCTGTGAATCAGTGTGTGTGTCACTGGGTGCTGTGAATCAGTGTTTGTGTCACTGGTTTCCGTGAATCAATGTTTGTGTCACTGGGTGCTGTGAATCAGTGTGTGTGTCACTGGGTGCCGTGAATCAGTGTGTTTGTGTCACTGGGTGCTGTGAATCAGTGTTTGTGTCACTGGTTGCCGTGAATCAGTGTTTGTGTCACTGGGTGCTGTGAATCAGTGTGTGTGTCACTGGGTGCCGTGAATCAGTGTGTGTGTCACTGGGTGCTGTGAATCAGTGTGTGTGTCACTGGTTGCCGTGAATCAGTGTGTTTGTATTACTGGTTGCCGTGAATCAGTGTGTGTGTCACTGGGTGCCGTGAATCAGTGTGTTTGTATTACTGGTTGCCGTGAATCAGTGTGTGTGTCACTGGGTGACGTGAATCAGTGTGTTTGTATTACTGGTTGCCGTGAATCAGTGTGTGTGTCACTGGGTGCTGTGAATCAGTGTGTGTGTCACTGGGTGCCGTGAATCAGTGTGTGTGTCACTGGTTGCCGTGAATCAGTGTGTGTGTCACTGGTTGCCGTGAATCAGTGTGTGTGTCACTGGGTGCCGTGAATCAGTGTGTTTGTATTACTGGTTGCCGTGAATCAGTGTGTGTGTCACTGGGTGCCGTGAATCAGTGTGTTTGTATTACTGGTTGCCGTGAATCAGTGTGTGTGTCACTGGGTGCTGTGAATCAGTGTGTGTGTCACTGGGTGCCGTGAATCAGTGTGTTTGTGTCACTGGGTGCCGTGAATCAGTGTGTTTGTGTCACTGGTTGCCGTGAATCAGTGTGTGTGTCACTGGTTGCCGTGAATCAGTGTGTGTGTTCCTGGTTGCCGTGAATCAGTGTGTGTGTTCCTGGTTGCCGTGAATCAGTGTGTTTGTGTCACTGGGTGCCGTGAATCAGTGTTTGTGTCACTGGTTGCCGTGAATCAGTGTTTGTGTCACTGGGTGCCGTGAATCAGTGTTTGTGTCACTGGTTGCCGTGAATCAGTGTTTGTGTCCCTGGGTGCTGTGAATCAGTGTGTGTGTCACTGGGTGCCGTGAATCAGTGTTTGTGTCACTGGTTGCCGTGAATCAGTGTTTGTGTCACTGGGTGCTGTGAATCAGTGTGTGTGTCACTGGGTGCCGTGAATCAGTGTGTTTGTGTCACTGGGTGCTGTGAATCAGTGTTTGTGTCACTGGGTGCTGTGAATCAGTGTGTGTGTCACTGGGTGCCGTGAATCAGTGTGTGTGTCACTGGGTGCCGTGAATCAGTGTGTGTGTCACTGGGTGCCGTGAATCAGTGTGTTTGTGTCACTGGGTGCCGTGAATCAGTGTTTGTGTCACTGGGTGCTGTGAATCAGTGTGTGTGTCACTGGGTGCCGTGAATCAGTGTGTTTGTGTCACTGGGTGCTGTGAATCAGTGTTTGTGTCACTGGTTGCCGTGAATCAGTGTGTGTGTCACTGGGTGCCGTGAATCAGTGTGTTTGTGTCACTGGGTGCTGTGAATCAGTGTTTGTGTCACTGGGTGCCGTGAATCAGTGTGTTTGTGTCACTGGGTGCCGTGAATCAGTGTTTGTGTCACTGGGTGCCGTGAATCAGTGTTTGTGTCACTGGGTGCCGTGAATCAGTGTTTGTGTCACTGGGTGCTGTGAATCAGTGTGTGTGTGTCACTGGGTGCCGTGAATCAGTGTGTTTGTGTCACTGGGTGCCGTGAATCAGTGTTTGTGTCACTGGGTGCCGTGAATCAGTGTTTGTGTCACTGGGTGCTGTGAATCAGTGTGTGTGTGTCACTGGGTGCTGTGAATCAGTGTGTGTGTGTCACTGGGTGCCGTGAATCAGTGTGTGTGTCACTGGGTGCCGTGAATCAGTGTGTGTGTCACTAGGTGCCGTGAATCAGTGTTTGTGTCACTGGGTGCCGTGAATCAGTGTGTGTGTCACTGGGTGCCGTGAATCAGTGTTTGTGTCACTGGGTGCCGTGAATCAGTGTGTGTGTCACTGGGTGCCGTGAATCAGTATTTGTGTCACTGGGTGCCGTGAATCAGTGTTTGTGTCACTGGGTGCCGTGAATCAGAGTTTGTGTCACTGGGTGCCGTGAATCAGTGTGTGTGTTTCCCTGGGTGCTGTGAATCAGTGTTTGTGTCACTGTGTGCCGTGAATCAGTGTGTTTGTGTCACTGGGTGCCGTGAATCAGTATTTGTGTCACTGGGTGCCGTGAATCAGTGTTTGTGTCACTGTGTGCCGTGAATCAGTGTGTGTGTCACTGGGTGCTGTGAATCAGTGTTTGTGTCACTGGGTGACGTGAATCAGTGTTTGTGTCACTGGGTGCCGTGAATCAGTGTTTGTGTCACTGGGTGCTGTGAATCAGTGTTTGTGTCACTGGGTGCCGTGAATCAGTGTTTGTGTCACTGGGTGCTGTGAATCAGTGTTTGTGTCACTGGGTGCCGTGAATCAGTGTTTGTGTCACTGTGTGCCGTGAATCAGTGTGTGTGTCACTGGGTGCCGTGAATCAGTGTTTGTGTCACTGGGTGCCGTGAATCAGTGTGTGTGTCACTGGGTGCTGTGAATCAGTGTTTGTGTCACTGGGTGCCGTGAATCAGTGTTTGTGTCACTGTGTGCCGTGAATCAGTGTGTGTGTCACCGGGTGCCGTGAATCAGTGTGTGTATTACTGGGTGCCGTGAATCAGTGTGTGTGTCACTGGGTGCCGTGAATCAGTGTTTGTGTCACTGTGTGCCGTGAATCAGTGTTTGTGTCACTGGGTGCCGTGAATCAGTGTTTGTGTCACTGGGTGCCGTGAATCAGTGTTTGTGTCACTGGGTGCCGTGAATCAGTGTGTTTGTGTCACTGGGTGCCGTGAATCAGTGTTTGTGTCACTGGGTGCCGTGAATCAGTGTTTGTGTCACTGTGTGCCGTGAATCAGTGTGTGTGTCACTGGGTGCTGTGAATCAGTGTTTGTGTCACTGGGTGCCGTGAATCAGTGTTTGTGTCACTGGGTGCCGTGAATCAGTGTTTGTGTCACTGGGTGCTGTGAATCAGTGTTTGTGTCACTGGGTGCCGTGAATCAGTGTTTGTGTCACTGGGTGCTGTGAATCAGTGTTTGTGTCACTGGGTGCCGTGAATCAGTGTTTGTGTCACTGTGTGCCGTGAATCAGTGTGTGTGTCACTGGGTGCCGTGAATCAGTGTTTGTGTCACTGGGTGCCGTGAATCAGTGTGTGTGTCACTGGGTGCTGTGAATCAGTGTTTGTGTCACTGGGTGCCGTGAATCAGTGTTTGTGTCACTGTGTGCCGTGAATCAGTGTGTGTGTCACCGGGTGCCGTGAATCAGTGTGTGTATTACTGGGTGCCGTGAATCAGTGTGTGTGTCACCGGGTGCCGTGAATCAGTGTTTGTGTCACTGTGTGCCGTGAATCAGTGTGTGTGTCACTGGGTGCCGTGAATCAGTGTTTGTGTCACTGGGTGCTGTGAATCAGTGTGTGTGTCACTGGGTGCTGTGAATCAGTGTTTGTGTCACTGGGTGCCGTGAATCAGTGTTTGTGTCACTGTGTGCCGTGAATCAGTGTGTGTGTCACTGTGTGCCGTGAATCAGTGTGTGTGTCACTGGGTGCCGTGAATCAGTGTTTGTGTCACTGGGTGCCGTGAATCAGTGTTTGTGTCACTGGGTGCCGTGAATCAGTGTTTGTGTCACTGGGTGCTGTGAATCAGTGTTTGTGTCACTGGGTGCCGTGAATCAGTGTTTGTGTCACTGTGTGCCGTGAATCAGTGTGTGTGTCACTGTGTGCCGTGAATCAGTGTGTGTGTCACTGGGTGCCGTGAATCAGTGTTTGTGTCACTGGGTGCCGTGAATCAGTGTTTGTGTCACTGGGTGCTGTGAATCAGTGTGTGTGTCACTGGGTGCCGTGAATGAGTGTTTGTGTCACTGGGTGCCGTGAATCAGTGTGTGTGTCACTGGGTGCCGTGAATCAGTGTTTGTGTCACTGGGTGCCGTGAATCAGTGTGTGTGTCACTGGGTGCCGTGAATCAGTGTTTGTGTCACCGGGTGCCGTGAATCAGAGTTTGTGTCACTGGGTGCTGTGAATCAGTGTTTGTGTCACTGGGTGCCGTGAATCAGTGTTTGTGTCACCGGGTGCCGTGAATCAGTGTTTGTGTCACCGGGTGCCGTGAATCAGTGTTTGTGTCACCGGGTGCCGTGAATCAGAGTTTGTGTCACTGGGTGCTGTGAATCAGTGTTTGTGTCACCGGGTGCCGTGAATCAGTGTTTGTGTCACCGGGTGCCGTGAATCAGTGTTTGTGTCACCGGGTGCCGTGAATCAGTGTTTGTGTCACCGGGTGCCGTGAATCAGAGTTTGTGTCACTGGGTGCCGTGAATCAGAGTTTGTGTCACTGGGTGCCGTGAATCAGTGTGTGTGTCACTGGGTGCCGTGAATCAGTGTGTGTGTCACTGGGTGCCGTGAATCAGTGTGTGTGTCACTGGGTGCCGTGAATCAGTGTTTGTGTCACTGGGTGCCGTGAATCAGTGTGTGTGTCACTGGGTGCCGTGAATCAGTGTGTGTGTCACTGGGTGCCGTGAATCAGTGTGTGTGTCACTGGGTGCCGTGAATCAGTGTTTGTGTCACCGGGTGCCGTGAATCAGTGTTTGTGTCACTGGGTGCCGTGAATCAGTGTTTGTGTCACCGGGTGCCGTGAATCAGTGTTTGTGTCACCGGGTGCCGTGAATCAGTGTTTGTGTCACCGGGTGCCGTGAATCAGTGTTTGTGTCACTGGGTGCCGTGAATCAGTGTTTGTGTCACCGGGTGCCGTGAATCAGAGTTTGTGTCACTGGGTGCTGTGAATCAGTGTTTGTGTCACTGGGTGCCGTGAATCAGTGTTTGTGTCACCGGGTGCCGTGAATCAGTGTTTGTGTCACCGGGTGCCGTGAATCAGAGTTTGTGTCACCGGGTGCCGTGAATCAGTGTTTGTGTCACCGGGTGCCGTGAATCAGTGTTTGTGTCACCGGGTGCCGTGAATCAGAGTTTGTGTCACTGGGTGCCGTGAATCAGAGTTTGTGTCACTGGGTGCCGTGAATCAGTGTTTGTGTCACCGGGTGCCGTGAATCAGAGTTTGTGTCACTGGGTGCTGTGAATCAGTGTTTGTGTCACTGGGTGCCGTGAATCAGTGTTTGTGTCACCGGGTGCCGTGAATCAGTGTTTGTGTCACCGGGTGCCGTGAATCAGTGTTTGTGTCACCGGGTGCCGTGAATCAGAGTTTGTGTCACTGGGTGCCGTGAATCAGTGTTTGTGTCACTGGGTGCCGTGAATCAGAGTTTGTGTCACTGGGTGCCGTGAATCAGTGTTTGTGTCACTGGGTGCTGTGAATCAGTGTTTGTGTCACCGGGTGCCGTGAATCAGAGTTTGTGTCACTGGGTGCCGTGAATCAGAGTTTGTGTTACTGGGTGCTGTGAATCAGTGTTTGTGTCACTGGGTGCCGTGAATCAGTGTGTGTGTCACCGGGTGCCGTGAATCAGAGTTTGTGTCACTGGGTGCCGTGAATCAGTGTTTGTGTCACTGGGTGCTGTGAATCAGTGTTTGTGTCACCGGGTGCCGTGAATCAGAGTTTGTGTCACTGGGTGCCGTGAATCAGTGTTTGTGTCACCGGGTGCCGTGAATCAGAGTTTGTGTCACTGGGTGCCGTGAATCAGTGTGTGTGTCACTGGGTGCCGTGAATCAGTGTTTGTGTCACTGGGTGCCGTGAATCAGTGTGTGTGTCACTGGGTGCTGTGAATCAGTGTTTGTGTCACCGGGTGCCGTGAATCAGTGTTTGTGTCACCGGGTGCCGTGAATCAGAGTTTGTGTCACTGGGTGCCGTGAATCAGTGTGTGTGTCACTGGGTGCCGTGAATCAGTGTGTTTGTGTCACTGGGTGCCGTGAATCAGTGTTTGTGTCACCGGGTGCCGTGAATCAGTGTTTGTGTCACCGGGTGCCGTGAATCAGTGTGTGTGTGTCACTGGGTGCCGTGAATCAGTGTGTGTGTCACTGGGTGCCGTGAATCAGTGTGTTTGTGTCACTGGGTGCCGTGAATCAGTGTGTGTGTCACTGGGTGCCGTGAATCAGAGTTTGTGTCACTGGGTGCCGTGAATCAGTGTGTTTGTGTCACTGGGTGCTGTGAATCAGTGTTTGTGTCACTGGGTGCCGTGAATCAGTGTGTGTGTCACTGGGTGCTGTGAATCAGTGTGTGTGTCACTGGGTGCCGTGAATCAGTGTTTGTGTCACTGGGTGCCGTGAATCAGTGTGTTTGTGTCACTGGGTGCCGTGAATCAGTGTGTTTGTGTCACTGGGTGCCGTGAATCAGTGTGTTTGTGTCACTGGGTGCCTTGAATCAGTGTGTGTGTCACTGGGTGCCGTGAATCAGTGTGTGTGTCACTGGGTGCCGTGAATCAGTGTTTGTGTCACTGGGTGCCGTGAATCAGTGTTTGTGTCACTGGGTGCCGTGAATCAGTGTGTGTGTCACTGGGTGCTGTGAATCAGTGTGTGTGTCACTGGGTGCCGTGAATCAGTGTGTGTGTCACTGGGTGCCGTGAATCAGTGTTTGTGTCACTGGGTGCCGTGAATCAGAGTTTGTGTCACTGGGTGCCGTGAATCAGTGTGTTTGTGTCACTGGGTGCTGTGAATCAGTGTTTGTGTCACTGGGTGCCGTGAATCAGTGTGTGTGTCACTGGGTGCTGTGAATCAGTGTGTGTGTCACTGGGTGCCGTGAATCAGAGTTTGTGTCACTGGGTGCCGTGAATCAGTGTGTTTGTGTCACTGGGTGCTGTGAATCAGTGTTTGTGTCACTGGGTGCCGTGAATCAGTGTGTGTGTCACTGGGTGCTGTGAATCAGTGTGTGTGTCACTGGGTGCCGTGAATCAGTGTTTGTGTCACTGGGTGCCGTGAATCAGTGTTTGTGTCACTGGGTGCCGTGAATCAGTGTTTGTGTCACTGGGTGCCGTGAATCAGTGTGTGTGTCACTGGGTGCTGTGAATCAGTGTGTGTGTCACTGGGTGCCGTGAATCAGTGTGTGTGTCACTGGGTGCCGTGAATCAGTGTTTGTGTCACTGGGTGCCGTGAATCAGTGTTTGTGTCACTGGGTGCTGTGAATCAGTGTGTGTGTCACTGGGTGCTGTGAATCAGTGTGTGTGTCACTGGGTGCCGTGAATCAGTGTTTGTGTCACTGGGTGCCGTGAATCAGTGTTTGTGTCACTGGGTGCTGTGAATCAGTGTGTGTGTGTCACTGGGTGCCGTGAATCAGAGTTTGTGTCACTGGGTGGCGTGAATCAGTGTGTGTGTCACTGGGTGCCGTGAATCAGAGTTTGTGTCACTGGGTGCCGTGAATCAGTGTGTTTGTATTACTGGGAGCCGTGAATCAGTGTGTGTGTCACTGGGTGGCGTGAATCAGTGTGTGTGTCACTGGGTGGCGTGAATCAGTGTGTGTGTCACTGGTTGCCGTAAATCAGTGTGTGTGTCACTGGGTGCCGTGAATCAGTGTGTTTTTATTACTGGGTGCCGTGAATCAGTGTTTGTGTCACTGGGTGCCGTGAATCAGTGTTTGTGTCACTGGGTGCCGTGAATCAGTGTGTGTGTCACTGGTTGCCGTAAATCAGTGTGTTTTTATTACTGGGTGCCGTGAATCAGTGTGTGTGTCACTGGGTGCCGTGAATCAGTGTTTGTGTCACTGGGTGCTGTGAATCAGTGTTTGTGTCACTGGGTGCCGTGAATCAGTGTGTGTGTCACTGGGTGCTGTGAATCAGTGTGTGTGTCACTGGGTGCCGTGAATCAGTGTTTGTGTCACTGGGTGCCGTGAATCAGTGTTTGTGTCACTGGGTGCTGTGAATCAGTGTGTGTGTGTCACTGGGTGCCGTGAATCAGTGTGTGTGTGTCACTGGGTGCTGTGAATCAGTGTGTGTGTCACTGGGTGCTGTGAATCAGTGTGTGTGTCACTGGGTGCCGTGAATCAGTGTTTGTGTCACTGGGTGCCGTGAATCAGTGTGTGTGTCACTGTGTGCCGTGAATCAGTGTGTGTGTCACTGGGTGCCGTGAATCAGTGTGTGTGTCACTGGGTGCCGTGAATCAGTGTGTGTGTCACTGGGTGGCGTGAATCAGTGTGTGTGTCACTGGGTGGCGTGAATCAGTGTGTGTGTCACTGGTTGCCGTAAATCAGTGTGTGTGTCACTGGGTGCCGTGAATCTGTGTGTGTGTCACTGGGTGCCGTGAATGAGTGTGTTTTTATTACTGGGTGCCGTGAATCAGAGTTTGTGTCACTGGGTGGCGTGAATCAGTGTTTGTGTCACTGGTTGCCGTGAATCAGTGTTTGTGTCACTGTGTGCCGTGAATCAGTGTTTGTGTCACCGGGTGCCGTGAATCAGTGTTTGTGTCACCGGGTGCCGTGAATCAGTGTTTGTGTCACCGGGTGCCGTGAATCAGTGTTTGTGTCACCGGGTGCCGTGAATTAGTGTGTGTGTCACTGGGTGCCGTGAATCAGTGTGTTTGTGTCACTGGGTGCCGTGAATCAGTGTGTGTGTCACTGGGTGCCGTGAATCAGTGTGTTTGTGTCACTGGGTGCCGTGAATCAGTGTGTTTGTGTCACTGGGTGCTGTGAATCAGTGTGTGTGTCACTGGGTGCTGTGAATCAGTGTGTTTGTGTCACTGGGTGCTGTGAATCAGTGTGTGTGTCACTGGGTGCCGTGAATCAGTGTGTGTGTCACTGGGTGCCGTGAATCAGTGTGTTTGTGTCACTGGGTGCCGTGAATCAGTGTGTTTGTGTCACTGGGTGATGTGAATCAGTGTGTGTGTCACTGGGTGCTGTGAATCAGTGTGTGTGTCACTGGGTGCTGTGAATCAGTGTTTGTGTCACTGGGTGCCGTGAATCAGTGTTTGTGTCACTGGGTGCTGTGAATTAGTGTTTGTGTCACCGGGTGCTGTGAATTAGTGTTTGTGTCACTGGGTGCTGTGAATCAGTGTGTTTGTGTCACTGGGTGCTGTGAATCAGTGTGTGTGTCACTGGGTGCCGTGAATCAGTGTGTGTGTCACTGGGTGCCGTGAATCAGTGTGTTTGTGTCACTGGGTGCCGTGTATCAGTGTGTTTGTGTCACTGGGTGATGTGAATCAGTGTGTGTGTCACTGGGTGCTGTGAATCAGTGTGTGTGTCACTGGGTGCTGTGAATCAGTGTTTGTGTCACTGGGTGCCGTGAATCAGTGTTTGTGTCACTGGGTGCTGTGAATTAGTGTTTGTGTCACCGGGTGCTGTGAATTAGTGTTTGTGTCACTGGGTGCTGTGAATCAGTGTTTGTGTCACTGGGTGCTGTGAATCAGTGTGTGTGTCACTGGGTGCCGTGAATCAGTGTTTGTGTCACTGGGTGCTGTGAATCAGTGTTTGTGTCACTGGGTGCTGTGAATTAGTGTTTGTGTCACTGGGTGCCGTGAATCAGTGTTTGTGTCACTGGGTGCTGTGAATTAGTGTTTGTGTCACTGGGTGCCGTGAATCAGTGTTTGTGTCACTGGGTGCTGTGAATTAGTGTTTGTGTCACTGGGTGCCGTGAATCAGTGTGTGTGTCACTGGGTGCTGTGAATCAGAGTTTGTGTCACTGGGTGCCGTGAATCAGTGTGTGTGTCACTGGGTGCCGTGAATCAGAGTTTGTGTCACTGGGTGCCGTGAATCAGTGTGTGTGTCACTGGGTGCCGTGAATCAGTGTGTGTGTCACTGGGTGCCGTGAATCAGAGTTTGTGTCACTGGGTGCCGTGAATCAGAGTTTGTGTCACTGGGTGCCGTGAATCAGAGTTTGTGTCACTGGGTGCCGTGAATCAGAGTTTGTGTCACTGGGTGCTGTGAATCAGTGTTTGTGTCACTGGGTGCCGTGAATCAGAGTTTGTGTCACTGGGTGCCGTGAATCAGTGTTTGTGTCACTGGGTGCTGTGAATCAGTGTGTGTGTCACTGGGTGCCGTGAATCAGAGTTTGTGTCACTGGGTGCTGTGAATCAGTGTGTGTGTCACTGGGTGCCGTGAATCAGAGTTTGTGTCACTGGGTGCCGTGAATCAGTGTTTGTGTCACTGGGTGCCGTGAATCAGAGTTTGTGTCACTGGGTGCCGTGAATCAGAGTTTGTGTCACTGGGTGCCGTGAATCAGTGTTTGTGTCACTGGTTGCCGTAAATCAGTGTGTTTTTATTACTGGGTGCTGTGAATCAGTGTTTGTGTCACTGGGTGCCGTGAATCAGTGTGTGTGTCACTGGGTGCCGTGAATCAGTGTGTGTGTCACTGGGTGCTGTGAATCAGTGTGTGTGTCACTGGGTGCTGTGAATCAGTGTTTGTGTGTCACTGGGTGCTGTGAATCAGTGTTTGTGTCACTGGGTGCCGTGAATCAGTGTGTGTGTCACTGGGTGCCGTGAATCAGTGTGTGTGTCACTGGGTGCCGTGAATCAGTGTGTTTGTGTCACTGGGTGCCGTGAATCAGTGTTTGTGTCACTGGGTGCCGTGAATCAGTGTGTGTGTCACTGGGTGCTGTGAATCAGTGTGTGTGTCACTGGGTGCCGTGAATCAGTGTTTGTGTCACTGTGTGCCGTGAATCAGTGTGTGTGTCACTGGGTGCCGTGAATCAGTGTTTGTGTCACTGGGTGCCGTGAATCAGTGTGTTTGTGTCACTGGGTGCCGTGAATCAGTGTTTGTGTCACTGGGTGCCGTGAATCAGTGTGTGTGTCACTGGTTGCCGTAAATCAGTGTGTTTTTATTACTGGGTGCCGTGAATCAGTGTGTGTGTCACTGGGTGCCGTGAATCAGTGTTTGTGTCACTGGGTGCTGTGAATCAGTGTGTGTGTCACTGTGTGCTGTGAATCAGTGTGTGTGTGTCACTGGGTGCCGTGAATCAGTGTTTGTGTCACTGGGTGCCGTGAATCAGTGTTTGTGTCACTGGGTGCTGTGAATCAGTGTGTGTGTGTCACTGGGTGCTGTGAATCAGTGTTTGTGTCACTGGGTGCCGTGAATCAGTGTGTGTGTGTCACTGGGTGCTGTGAATCAGTGTGTGTGTCACTGGGTGCTGTGAATCAGTGTGTGTGTGTCACTGGGTGCTGTGAATCAGTGTTTGTGTCACTGGGTGCTGTGAATCAGTGTGTGTGTCACTGGGTGCCGTAAATCAGTGTGTGTGTGTCACTGGGTGCCGTGAATCTGTGTGTGTGTCACTGGGTGCTGTGAATCAGTGTGTGTGTCACTGGGTGCCGTAAATCAGTGTGTGTGTGTCACTGGGTGCCGTGAATCTGTGTGTGTGTCACTGGGTGCCGTAAATCAGTGTGTGTGTGTCACTGGGTGCCGTGAATCAGTGTTTGTGTCACTGGGTGCTGTGAATCAGTGTGTGTGTGTCACTGGGTGCTGTGAATCAGTGTTTGTGTCACTGGGTGCTGTGAATCAGTGTGTGTGTGTCACTGGGTGCCGTGAATCAGTGTTTGTGTCACTGGGTGCCGTGAATCAGTGTTTGTGTCACTGGGTGCTGTGAATCAGTGTGTGTGTGTCACTGGGTGCTGTGAATCAGTGTTTGTGTCACTGGGTGCTGTGAATCAGTGTTTGTGTCACTGGGTGCTGTGAATCAGTGTGTGTGTCACTGGGTGCCGTAAATCAGTGTGTGTGTGTCACTGGGTGCCGTAAATCAGTGTTTGTGTCACTGGGTGCTGTGAATCAGTGTGTGTGTCACTGGGTGCTGTGAATCAGTGTGTGTGTGTCACTGGGTGCCGTGAATCAGTGTTTGTGTCACTGGGTGCCGTAAATCAGTGTTTGTGTCACTGGGTGCCGTGAATCAGTGTGTGTGTCACTGGGTGCTGTGAATCAGTGTGTGTGTGTCACTGGGTGCCGTGAATCAGTGTGTGTGTGTCACTGGGTGCCGTGAATCAGTGTGTGTGTCACTGGGTGCCGTGAATCAGTGTGTGTGTCACTGGGTGCCGTAAATCAGTGTGTGTGTCACTGGTTGCCGTGAATCAGTGTGTGTGTCACTGGGTGCCGTGAATCAGTGTGTGTGTCACTGGGTGCTGTGAATCAGTGTGTGTGTCACTGGGTGCCGTGAATCAGTGTGTGTGTCACTGGTTGCCGTGAATCAGTGTGTGTGTCACTGGGTGCCGTGAATCAGTGTGTGTGTCACTGGGTGCCGTAAATCAGTGTGTGTGTGTCACTGGGTGCCGTGAATCTGTGTGTGTGTCACTGGGTGCCGTAAATCAGTGTGTGTGTGTCACTGGGTGCCGTGAATCAGTGTTTGTGTCACTGGGTGCTGTGAATCAGTGTGTGTGTGTCACTGGGTGCTGTGAATCAGTGTTTGTGTCACTGGGTGCTGTGAATCAGTGTGTGTGTGTCACTGGGTGCCGTGAATCAGTGTTTGTGTCACTGGGTGCCGTGAATCAGTGTTTGTGTCACTGGGTGCTGTGAATCAGTGTGTGTGTGTCACTGGGTGCTGTGAATCAGTGTTTGTGTCACTGGGTGCTGTGAATCAGTGTTTGTGTCACTGGGTGCTGTGAATCAGTGTGTGTGTCACTGGGTGCCGTAAATCAGTGTGTGTGTGTCACTGGGTGCCGTAAATCAGTGTTTGTGTCACTGGGTGCTGTGAATCAGTGTGTGTGTCACTGGGTGCTGTGAATCAGTGTGTGTGTGTCACTGGGTGCCGTGAATCAGTGTTTGTGTCACTGGGTGCCGTAAATCAGTGTTTGTGTCACTGGGTGCCGTGAATCAGTGTGTGTGTCACTGGGTGCTGTGAATCAGTGTGTGTGTGTCACTGGGTGCCGTGAATCAGTGTGTGTGTGTCACTGGGTGCCGTGAATCAGTGTGTGTGTCACTGGGTGCCGTGAATCAGTGTGTGTGTCACTGGGTGCCGTGAATCAGTGTGTGTGTCACTGGGTGCCGTGAATCAGTGTGTGTGTCACTGGGTGCCGTGAATCAGTGTGTGTGTCACTGGGTGCTGTGAATCAGTGTGTGTGTCACTGGGTGCCGTGAATCAGTGTGTGTGTCACTGGTTGCCGTGAATCAGTGTGTGTGTCACTGGGTGCCGTGAATCAGTGTGTGTGTCACTGGGTGCCGTGAATCAGTGTGTGTGTCACTGGGTGCCGTGAATCAGTGTTTGTGTCACTGGGTGCCGTGAATCAGTGTGTGTGTCACTGGGTGCTGTGAATCAGTGTGTGTGTTTCCTTGGGTGCTGTGAATCAGTGTGTGTGTTACTGGGTGCTGTGAATCAGTGTGTGTGTCACTGGGTGCTGTGAATCAGTGTGTGTGTTACTGGGTGCTGTGAATCAGTGTGTGTGTCACTGGGTGCCGTGAATCAGTGTGTGTGTCACTGGGTGCTGTGAATCAGTGTTTGTGTCACTGGGTGCCGTGAATCAGTGTGTGTGTCACTGGGTGCTGTGAATCAGTGTTTGTGTCACTGGGTGCCGTGAATCAGTGTGTGTGTCACTGGGTGCTGTGAATCAGTGTTTGTGTCACTGGGTGCTGTGAATCAGTGTTTGTGTCACTGGGTGCCGTGAATCAGTGTGTGTGTGTCACTGGGTGCCGTGAATCAGTGTTTGTGTCACTGGGTGCCGTGAATCAGTGTTTGTGTCACTGGGTGCTGTGAATCAGTGTTTGTGTCACTGGGTGCCGTGAATCAGTGTGTGTGTGTCACTGGGTGCCGTGAATCAGTGTGTGTGTGTCACTGGGTGCCGTAAATCAGTGTGTGTGTCACTGGGTGCCGTGAATCAGTGTGTGTGTCACTGGGTGCTGTGAATCAGTGTTTGTGTCACTGGGTGCCGTAAATCAGTGTTTGTGTCACTGGGTGCCGTGAATCTGTGTTTGTGTCACTGGGTGCCGTGAATCAGTATGTGTGTGTTACTGGGTGCCGTGAATCAGTGTTTGTGTTTCCCTGGGTGCTGTGAATCAGTGTGTGTGTTACTGGGTGCTGTGAATCAGTGTGTGTGTTACTGGGTGCCGTGAATCAGTGTTTGTGTTACTGGGTGCTGTGAATCAGTGTGTGTGTCACTGGGTGCCGTGAATCAGTGTTTGTGTTACTGGGTGCCGTGAATCAGTGTTTGTGTTTCCCTGGGTGCTGTGAATCAGTGTGTGTGTTACTGGGTGCTGTGAATCAGTGTGTGTGTTACTGGGTGCCGTGAATCAGTGTGTGTGTTACTGGGTGCTGTGAATCAGTGTGTGTGTTACTGGGTGCTGTGAATCAGTGTGTGTGTTACTGGGTGCTGTGAATCAGTGTGTGTGTTACTGGGTGCTGTGAATCAGTGTGTGTGTGTTACTGGGTGCTGTGAATCAGTGTTTGTGTTTCCCTGGGTGCTGTGAATCAGTGTGTGTGTTACTGGGTGCTGTGAATCAGTGTGTGTGTGTCACTGGGTGCTGTGAATCAGTGTGTGTGTCACTGGGTGCTGTGAATCAGTGTGTGTGTGTGTTCCTGGGTGCTGTGAATCAGTGTTTGTGTCACTGGGTGCTGTGAATCAGTGTGTTTGTGTGTTCCTGGGTGCTGTGAATCAGTGTTTGTGTCACTGGGTGCTGTGAATCAGTGTGTGTGTGTCACTGGGTGCCGTGAATCAGTGTTTGTGTTTCCCTGGGTGCTGTGAATCAGTGTGTCTTGTTTAGTGTGGTCATGCTGGAATGACAGGATTTAATGTTCTTCGATGTTGAATTGCACAGCTGTTTGTGCGGAAGGAGAGACTGAATGAGCTCAGAATGGCCCATAAAAGATTTAACAATGCAGGGTTAAGTGTGGGGCTGTGGCACATAGAAATTACTGAGAGCAGCAGAAATGAAAGTGTGAGGTTGTGTCGTGTTCACGATTGATAATTGCTCAAAGGCTGTGAAATGTGTCAAGTTCTTTATCAACTCTGGGGTATGTTATAATTGTACAAGAGCCAGTGAGAGACATACGTGCTGTGAAACAACGGGTAAGAGCTTTTTGCTTTTTTTTGGTGTGTGTTGGATTTTCCGCTCATCTGTGTGGTTTGTGGTTCATGTGCTTATCACATGTTCATGAAAATCATGAGTAATCTAGTTCAACTGCTGCGAAATGTGAAAAGCTGTAGTTTCGGGCAATGTTATTGCACAAACTCAGGTGCTGTCTTTATTTCAACAAATGCAACATTTTATTTCTGCCACTTTACTGAGTGAAGATCTTACCATCGATGAACTTTTATTTGAAGCACCTCAGGTTATATAAAGCTGAGTGATTTTTAGCAGGTGTGACAGCTTGAGTGCATAGACTGTGTGCTGTTACCATTGCACACACAGCCTCATAGCTCTGCTATTCCCTCTCACACATGGATATCCTTCTGAACATGGATTTTTTGCATTGACCGTGATAACTGGTGTCTCCCAAACTTGTGTCTTTGCTGGTCCTGCAAGATGCCCAAGGGAATTGTGTCCCTCTCACCCTCTTCATGAATCTGTCACCAAACTCCTGGAACTGTTTCCTGAAGCTCAGTCGTCTGTATGAAGTGGGGCCTCTGGCTGATTCCTCTGTCACTCTGCGATTCTCTGCAGGTTGGTGGGAGTACCTTCGCGATCAGTCCTGGTTTTTAGTCCTGGCAATGAATGTGTACTCTCACCATAGAGTCACACACCTTCAGCACATTCCTTACCAACTGCTGGCTCCATATTGTCTGTAACACCATTGGTCTTCCACGCTCTGCCCCCACCCCACCCCAAATCTGTCCACTTGGAGCAGCTGTTCAGTATTAATAACTCCTTTCCCAAGGCAATGCCCTCCGGAAACCCATACACATCTTCCCACTGCTTTTGATGCATTAGAATCACCCACTTTCAGATTTGTCATGGCTGCAAAGGAAGAATTGTATTTATATAGTGCCTTCCATATCCTCAGGAGGAATTGCATTTATATAGTGCCTTCCATATCCTCAGGAGGAATTGCATTTATATAGTGCCTTTCATACCCTCAGGAGGAATTGCATTTATATAGTGCCTTTCATACCCTCAGGAGGAATTGCATTTATATAGTGCCTTTCATACCCTCAGGAGGAATTGCATTTATATAGTGCCTTTCATACCCTCAGGAGGAATTGCATTTATATAGTGCCTTCCATATCCTCAGGAGGAATTGCATTTATCTAGTGCCTTTCATACCCTCAGGAGGAATTGCATTTATATAGTGCCTTTCATACCCTCAGGAGGAATTGCATTTATATAGTGCCTTCCATATCCTCAGGAGGTCCCAAAACCCTTTAAAGTCAGTTAAATACTTTTGGAGTGTGGTCATTGTTAAAATGTTGGAAACACAGCAGCCAATTTATACACAGCAAGATTCCACAAACAGCAAAGTGATAATGAGCAGATTCAAGGCATGACATTGGGTGTAGTAGTATCCATTGTTTGGGCTGTTTATGCCTTTAGCTGATCACGTGTACAGTTCTGCCGTGAATCACGCCAGACACTGTCTTGGTGAAGGTGTTGGTGTGTGTAGCTAACGTCTGTCAGAAGAACAAACAGATCATGACATTATCACCATGCAGCACTGAGTTGATGCTACCACTGCCATTTTGGAGCTCAATGCTGCAGCCAATTCTCTCTCTTAACCTCACACAACTGAATATACCTTCAGCAACAGGAAGGACCTTACCTCCCAACCTGTCCTATTTAGATGGATCATCAACTACTTTCAGGTTAGTTGCTGGTTGAATTCTCCTTGCTGTTGCTTCAATTCTACATGTTTTTGATGCTTACCATATTTGCTTCAAGTTTCAAAAATCTACCAGCAGTGGTGTGGCAGGTGCTGAAGGACTTTTTGCCGACTTCAAGGCTTCTGCATAAGCTTCAGCTGCCACTCATGGATGCCGAATTAGACATTCCTCTCGGAATAGAGCATGATTGGGAGAATGAGCAGAGGCCACCCAGAGCAGGACAAGCTGCTGGAAGTGGGAGGAGGAGGGCTCTCAGCAGGAAACCATATCTGCCCTGGGTGTTCAGGGAGCCATTCTCTTACCTGAACCTCAGCAAGGAACAATGTGTGACATGTTTCTGTTTCACTAAGGACATCCTCACTGAAAGCTACCACCTACTGCAGCCACACTGCAATTTCAGAGAAGAGCAAGGACAGCATTTCCAGTGGCTCTGAGGGTGACCATGGCCATGAACTTTTATGCATTTATCTCCTTGAAGACTGGAGCTGGAAATGTTTGCAACATCTCCCGGTTTGCCATGCAGTGGTGCTTAAGGGAGGTCACTGAGGCTCTGCATTCAAAGACAGCACAATGAACTTCACTCTCCCTTGTCCGGGACAAGCAGGTGGATCGAGTGTAAGGGTTTGCTCAGATTACAGGTTCCTCCATGTGCAGGGTGACATTAACTGCAATGCATGTCAACTCTGCCACATACTGGAACTGAAAGGATTCCACTCCCTCAATGTCTAGCTGGCGTGTGACCGTAGACAGCCAACCCACGTGCATTGGTCCAAGATGCATAGAATGAGAGCCATCCTGACACAAGGAATAGGATCAGGCAGACCATTCTGAAGCAGAAGCAATTATTCCACTGCCTGGAACGCTCTAGCGGAGGAGGCCTGCAGTACTCAGCAAATCATGGTGCATTGAATCGTAGAATAGTACAGCACAGAAGGAGGACATTCAGCCCATCAAGCCTGTGCCAGCTCCCTGCAAGAACAATTTAACTAGTCTCATTCCCCAGGTCTTTCCCCATAACCCTGAAATCTTTTCTCTTCAGGTGCTTATCCCAAATGATTTCCATCTGATTTCTGCTGATAGTGGAAGGGATTCCAGCTGCTGCTGAGAAATCGTGTTCTGATAAGAATTCCCAATTACAGTATATAGCAACTGGATTTGCAAAGGACAGATCATACCTGATGAATCAGAGTGAATTTTTTAAAGAGGTGACTAAAGTAATGGATGGGGGAATTGTCTATGGATATTATTTATCTGGACTTCCAGAAGGCATTTGATAAAGTCCCTCATAAGAGACTATCAGCAAAAATTGAAGCTCAGGGAATTGAAGGTAAATTATTAACCTGAATGGGAAATTAGCTGAGTAGTAGAGGATTGGGATGATGGGCAATTATTCTCATTGGCAGGATGTAACTAGTGGTATCTTGAAAGGATCTGTGTTGGTGTCTCAACTATTCACTATTTATTAATGACTTAGCTGATGGGATAAATGCATGAAGCAGCTTTGGTTTTACCGAATATTGGTATGATGAAAGAAATGATGGTAACAATGGTGTTAATGGTGGTATTGGGGTGATATTGGACAGCTAGGGAAGTTTTAAAAATACTATACAGAGTGAGAGTTTACTCAGAGAGAGGAGGGGACATAAAGAGCCCAGGAGAGAGTGAGAGAGAGAGAGCGTGAGAGGTCACTCAGAGAGCAAGAAACCACGAGAGAGGAGCCGGGCATAAAGAGCCCGGGAGAGGGATCGAACGAGAGAGAGAGTTCACTCAGTGAGCAGGAAACAGCGAGAGCATAAAGGGTCAGAGGGAGAGTGAGAGTTCATGGGGGAAACAGTGAGAGCAGAGCGAAGCATAAAGAGTCAGAGAGAGAGAGAGCAAGAGTTCATGGGGGAAACAGAGAACAGAACAGAGAAGGCTGAGGGGAGAGCTGATTGAAAAGTACAAAATTGTGAGGGGCCAGGATAGAGTGGAGGTGAAGGGTCTATTCACCTTAGCAGAGAGGTCAGTGACAAGGGGGCATAGATTTAAGGTAGAAAGATCAGAGAGGAGATGGGGAAAGATTTTTTCACTCAGAGGGTGATGGGGGGTCTGGAACTCATTGCCTGAAAGGGTAGTTGAGCCAGAAACCCTCAACTCATTTAAAAGGAGTCTGGATATGCATCTCATGTCGTAACCTACAGGGCTACGGACCAAATGCTGGAAAGTGGGATTCCACTGGATGGCTCATTTTTTGGCCAGCGCAGACATGATGGGCCAAGTGGCCTCTTTCTGTGACTTGTACGTTCTATGATTCTTTGATTCGATATATAAAACTTACTTTAAAGATAAATTCAGAACACATTCAAAATCCGGTCCATTTGATGTAGGTACACCCACAGTGCTGTTAGGAAGGGAGTTCCAGGATTTTGACCCAGCGACAGTGAAGGAACGGTGATATAGTTCCAAGTCAGGATGGTGTGTGACTTGGAGGGGAACTTGCAGGTGGTGGTGTTCCCATGTATTTGCTGCCCTTGTCCTTCTAGTTGGTAGCGGTCGCGGGTTTGGAAGGTGCTGTCGAAGGAGCCTTGGTGCGTTGCTGCAGTGCATCTTGTAGATGGTACACACTGCTGCCACTGTGCGTCAGTGGTGGAGGGAGTGAATGTTTGTAGATGGGGTGCCAATCAAGCGGGCTGCTTTGTCCTGGATGGTGTCGAGCTTCTTGAATGTTGTTGGAGCTGCACCCATCCAGGCAAGTGGAGAGTATTCCATCACACTCCTGACTTAGAGTCATTGAGTCATCGACATGTGCCTTGTAGATGGTGGACAGGCTTTGGGGAGTCAGGAGGTGAGTTACATGCCACAGAATTCCCAGCATCTGACCTGCTCTTGTAGCTACAGTTCAGTTTCTGGTCAATGGTAACACCCAGGATGTTGATAGTGGGGGATTCAGCGATGGTAATGCCATTGAATGTCAAGGGGAGATGGTTAGATTCTCTCTTGTTGGAGATGGTCATTGTCTGGCACTTGTTTCGCACGAATGTTACTTGCCACTTATTGGTGAAGCCTGGATGTGGTCCAGGTTTTGCTGCAAGGTATATTCCCTTGAAGGGGAAAGGTAGGGCAAACAAATCTGGAGCTCCCTGGATGACAAAACAGATAGAGATGAAAATGGAGAAGAAAAAGTGTGCTTTTGACAGATGACAAATAGATAATACAGTGGAGAACCAGGCTGAATATAAAAGGTTCAGAGGGAAATGAAAAAACAAATAAGAGAAGCAAAGAGAGAGTATGAAAAGAGACGGGCAGCTAACATAAAAGGGAATCCCAAAGTCTTCAACAGACATATAAATAGTAAAAGAGTGGTAAAAGGGCTGATTAAGGACGAAAAGGGGGATTTACGCAGGGAGGCGAGGGGGAATAGCTGCGGTATTAAATGAATATTTTGCATCTGTCTTTACTCAGCAAGAAGATGGTCACAGTGAAAGAGGAGGTAATTAATAACTAGAAGGATTTAAAATTGATAAGTAGGACATATTAGACAGGCTGACTATACTTAAAGTTGATAAAGCACCAGGACTAGATGCGATGCATCCAAGTATACTGAGAGAAGTGAGAGTGGAAAATTGCAGAGGCACTGGCCATAATTTTAGTCTTCCTTAGACTCAGAGATGATGCCAGAGGACTGGAGAATTGCAAATGTTACACCCTTGTTCAAAAAAGGATGTAAAGATAAACTCAGCAACTACAGGCCAGTCAGTTTAAGAATAATTCGAGACCAAATTAATAGTCACATGGACAAATACAGATTAATTAAGGGAAGCCAGTGCAGACTTGTTGAGGGAAAATCATGATTGCTGGAGCTTTTTCAAGAGGTAACAGAGAGGGTTTATTTATTTATTTAGAGATACAGCACTGAAACAGGCCCTCCGGCCCACCCAGTCTGTGCCGACCAAAAACTACCCATTTATACTAATCCTACATTAACCCCACCATTCTCTTACCACCTACCTACACTAGGGGCAATTTACAATGGTCAATTTACCTATCAACCTTGGAGTTGGAGTTGTATGTCCCAATGAAGGAAGATTCCCTTTGACAAAGAGATCAAAATTCGGGAGATGGGACATATCGCATCATGTACCGTGCTTTATCATTACTTAGGAGAGACATTGAGAGTGCTCATTAAGTACAGGAAAAATGGGGACATTGGCCCAAAATGAGCCAGGGTAGCAGTGGGCTTCAGAAGGGCGTACATAGATTGCTGAATCACAGTAGCAACAGGATGAATGGTAACAACCAGCTGGAGGCAGACAACAGCAGCACAGAACTGGCTGGCTGTTGAGAGCCAGCGGATATTTAATAAGCAAAGCAAAACAGAGATGCATTCTGGGTAGATAGTAGCCAATTGTCAGGATTGAGAAAGCTTAAAAAGAGGTGTAACCAATATCCGATAAATAAATAAATGAATAAATGAAGGAGCTTTGCCAAAATTCAGAAATTAAATGTGTTATTAATTTGAAAGAAATCACCGTGTTGTCAGGTATGGCCAGGAATCTTTTAAATTAAATACATTAAATGGGTAGTGCAAAGGAATGTTTTTTTTAAGTTAACAAACTGGCTCAAAAATCCCTTGTCTGGAAACCAAGGACTTCTTCAACAATCTTAATTCAATTTTAAACATCGCTATCAGCATCCAGAATGTCAGAGCTTTGGTCCAGCAGAATGGCCAAAGATGGAGCTAAGTGGGTTTGCCAGTGGGAGTGACCATAGCAAGGATGGGGATGGCAGCAGGTTTTCCAGGGTGGACAAGAAGCTCAATCACGGAGGGGCAAGCAGACAGTGTATGAGTGAAATGTTGTTGATGTGGTGTACACGGACTTCCAAAAGGCATTCGGGGAGACCGTGGCCTAGAGGCAATGTCACTGAACTAGTGATCTAGAAGCCCAGGCTAATGGAATTGGTCACAGGTTCAAATCCACCACAGCAGCTGGTGAAATTCAAATTCAAATAATTAACGAGTTCTATCAGTTAACAAAAATCTGGAAATGAAAGCTAGCCTCAGTAATGGTGCCATGAGACTGTAATCAATTGTCATAAAAACCCTTCTGGTTCATTAATGTCCTTTAGGGAAGGAAATCTGCCGTCCTTACCTGGTCTGGCCTACATGTGACTCCAGACCCACAGTAATGTGGTTGACTCTTAACTGCCCTCTGAAATGGCCTAGCAAGCCACTCAGTTGTCAAGGGGAATTAGGGATGGGCAACAAATGCTGGCCTTGCCACCGACGCCCGCATCCCATGAATGAATAAAAGAAAAATTTGATACAGTGCCACACAACAGACTTGTGAGCAAACTTGTAGCTCATGGAATAAAAGGGACGGTAGCAACATGGATATGGAATTGGCTGAGTGACAGGAAACAAAGAGTAGTGGTTAATGGATGTTTTTCAGGCTGGAGGAAGGTTTGTAGTGGAGTTCCCCAGGGATCAGTGTTGGGACCCTTGCTCTTCCTAATATATATTAATGACCTAGACCTTGATGTACAGGGTACAATTTCAAAATTTGTGGACGATACAAAACTGGGAACAATTGTGAAGCGTGAAAAGCATAGTGTAGAACTTCAAAAGGACATGGACAAGTTGTTGGATGGGTGGACAGGTGGCAGATGAAGTTCAATGCAGAGAAATGTGAAGTGATTCATTTTGGTAGGAAGAACATGGAGAGACAATATAAAATAAAAGGTAAAATTCTGAAGGGGGTGCAGGAGCAGAGGGACCTGGATGTATATGTGTTTAAGTCATTGAAGGTGGCAGGACAGGTTGAGAGAGTGATTAATAAAGCATACAGTATCCTGGGCTTTATTAATAGGGGCATCGAGTACAAGAGCAAGAAAGTTATGTTGAACTTGTATAAGACAGTTGTTAAGTCTCAGCTGGAATATTGTGTCCAGTTCTGGGCAGCACTTTAGGAAAGACATGAGGACATTGGAGAGAGTACAGAAAAGATTCATGAGAATGATTCCAGGGATGAGGAATTTCAGTTATGAAGATAGATTGGAGAAGTTCGGTCTGTTTTCCTTGGAGAAGACTGGGAGCAGCTACTTGTAGGAAAGTCTACATCAGACCAGTGGGAGTCATTCAAAAAGGAAATAGTGAGAGTTCAGAGCCAATATGTACCCGTTAAGGTGAATGGTAGGACCAACAAGTCCAGGGAACCCTGGATGTAAAGGGATATAGAGGATTGGATAAGGGAAGAAAAGGAGGCTTATGGCAGATTCAGAGCACTGAAAACAGCAGAGGCACTGGAGGAGTATAGAAAGTGCGGGGGGTGGGGGGAGGGTGGTACTTAAAAAAGTAATTAGGAGAGCGAAGAGGGGACATGAAAAAATACTGGCGGGCAAGATAAAGGAAAATCCTAAGGCATTTTATAAGTATATTAAGGGCAAGAGGATAACCAGGGAAAGAATAGGGCCCGTTAGGGACCAAAGTGGCAATCTGTGTGTGGAGCCGGAGGACATAGGTAAGGTTTTAAATGATTACTTTTCATCTGTGTTCACTATGGAGAAGGACGATGTAGGTGTAGAGATCAGGAAGGGGGATTGAGATATACTTGAACATATTAACATTGAAAGGGAGGAAGTATTAGCTGTTTTAGCGGGCTTAAAAGTGGATAAAGCCCCAGACCCAGATGAGATGCATCCTAGGCTGTTATGTGAGGCAAGGGAGGAGATTGCAGGGCCTCTGACACAAAGTTTCAAATCCTCTCTGGCCACAGGAGAGATACCAGAGGACTGGAGGACAGCGAATGTGGTTCCATTATTCAAGAAGGGTAGTAGGGATAAACCAGGTAATTACAGGCCGGTGAGTCTAACATCAGTGGTTGGGAAACTATTGGAAAAAATTCTGAGCGACAGGATTAATCTCCACTTGGAGAGGCAGGGATTAATCAGGGATAGTCAGCATGGCTTTGTCAGGGGGACATCGTGTCTAACTAACTTGATTGAATTTTTCGAGGAGGTGACTAGGTGTGTAGATGAGGGTAAAGCAGTTGATGTAGTCTACATGGACTTCAGTAAGGTCCCGCATGGGAGATTGGTCAAGAAGGTAAGAGCCCATGGGATCCAGGGCAATTTGGCAAATTGGATCCAAAATTGGCTTCGTGGCAGGAGGCAGAGGGTGATGGTTTTTGCGAGTGGAAGCCTGTGACCAGTGGTGTACCACAGGGATCGGTGCTGGGACCCTTGCTGTTTGTAGTGTACATTAATGATTTAGACGTGAATATAGGAGGTATGATCAGTAGCTTCGCAGATGACATGAAAATTGGTGGTGTCGTAAATAGTGAGGGGGAAAGCCTTAGATTACAGGACGATATAGATGGGCTGGTAAGATGGGCAGAGCTGTAGCAAATGGAATTTAATCCTGAGAAGTGTGAGGTGATGCATTTTGGGAGGACTAACAAGACAAGGGAATATACAATGGATGGTAGGACCCTAGAAAGTACAGAGGGTCAGAGGGACCTTGGTGTACTTGTCCATAGATCACTGAAGGCAGCAGCACAGGTAGATAAGGTGGTTAGGAAGGCATGTGGGATACTTGCCTTTATTAGCTGAGGCATAGAATATAAGAGCAGGGAGGTTATGATGGAGCTGTATAAAACGCTAGTTAGGCCACAGCTGGAGTACTGAGTACAGTTCTGGGCACCACACAATAGGAAGGATGTGATTGCACTGGAGAGGGTGCAGAGGAGATTCACCAGGATGTTGCCTGGGCTGGAGCATTTCAGCTATGAAGGGAGACTGAAAAGGCTTGGGTTGTTTTCCTTGGAGCAGAGAAGGCTGAGGGGGGACATGATTAAGGTATACAAAATTATTCGGGGCATGGATAGGTTAGATAGGAAGAAACTTTTTCCCTTAGTGGAGGGGTAAATAACCAGGGGGCATAAATTTAAGGTAAGGGGCAGGAGGTTTAGAAGGAATTTGAGGAAACATTTTTTCACCCAGAGGGTGGTTGGAATCTGGAACGCAGTGCCTGAAGAGGTGGTAGAGGCAGGAACCCTCACAACATTTAAGAAGTATTTAGATGAGCACTTTTTGAAACACCATAGCATACAAGGCTACGGGCCAAGTGATGGAAAATGGGATTAGAATAGATAGGTGATTGATGGCCAGCACAGACATGATGGGCCGAAGGGCCTGTTTCTGTGCTGTATAACTCTGTGACTCTATGGGTCTAAGAGAAGGCTGAGAGGTGATTTGATCGAGGTATTCAAAATTATGAGGGGTCTGGACAGAGAAGATAGAGAGAAACTGTTCCCACTCATGAAACAATTGAGAACGAGAGGGCACAGATTTAAAGTAGTTGGTAAAAGAAGCAAAAGTGACATGAGGAAAAACGCTTTCATGCAGCGAGTGGTTAAGGTCTGGAATTTAGAGCCTGACTCTGGTTGAGGCAGGTTCAATCGAGGCATTCAAAAGGGAATTAGACAGTTATATGAAAAGGAAGAATGTGCAGGGTTACGGGGAGAAGGTGGGGGAATGGCATATGATGAGTTGCTCTTTCAGAGAGCTAGTATGGACGCGATTGGCCAAATGGCCTCCTTCTGTGATTCTTACCCAGCGCTAGCCAGCGGCTACAACATGGCTGCTGGAAGGTTGCTGACTTTCACTGAGGGAGACTGCAGATGGCTTGAGGACACCCTTGAGCATCTCTGGGGCTTGAGGGCCCGATTTCAGACTGCACTGTCCTGGCATGGGGGCAGCAGTCTAGGCTGGCGAGCTGAAAGACAACAGCAAGGCCACTGGCGGAGTGGCAGTGGCAGGAGAACGAATATTGTCATCCTGAGAGAGGACAGCAGGTTCATCCTCCACAGAGCTACTGCTATTCCCCTGGGTGACACCTCAGCAATAATGGTAATCTTTTGCAGCATAGATTTTAAGAGCCTGAAAACCCCTTTGAGAACTGATCTTTGCAACCATGATGACAGCTGCAATGGAAGCTGAGAGATCGGCCATTAGATGCAGCATCATGGTTGCTGTCATGGAGTCGGCCACCACTTCCCTGCTGGAAAGGATGACCTCCAAGCTCTGCACAAAGCCCTGTACCAAGTTGTTGCTGAGCTCTTCCATGTTCCTTGACAGTGACAGCAGTCTTTCTGGCAGGCCTGAAAATGCACCAAGCATTTAATTGTTCTTACTTACCAGCCCTCTTCTGTAGCCTGTCTAATTGTGGTCCTCATCAGAGCCCTCTGCAGGAAAACTTGTGTGGGGCCTCGGCCTCTGGTGAGCTGGCACCTGCACTAGCCTTGTCCTTATCCTGGTTCCAGTGCACTCGTGCCTAGTGTCTCGCCACATGCAGAACCCGCCTCTATACTGTCCTCTAAATACTTATAGGGCAGGATTTTTCTGCAGGCTTTGGGACCTTGATGTCAGGACCAAATGGGAGTCCCAAGCCTGCACTTGTTAGGAGTCAAACCGGCACAGTGATATTCCCAGAGACAACCTCCTAATTGGCCACCTCCAAGCTTACCATCCTATCAAGGAAGGTGAGTGGTCTTTTGATGTTGGTCCAATCAGAGGACCAGCAGCTCTGAAGTCTCTGCAGTCCCACCAGGAGATATGGGAGCTGCTGAGGCAGCTCGGCGAACCTGAGGGCACCTCAACATGGATACGCCCTCTGAGGGGTCAGTATAATATTTAAAAATTGGATGGCTGAAGGTGGAAGGACCCACGGAATAGAGGGAAAGCCTCTGGGGTGAGTGTTTGGGACGTGGGGCAGACTTTTCCTTCATGCTAGGAGGCCACCTCCATGAAGCTGGCAGCTTCCGCTTGCACTGAGGAGCTGCTTGCAGCTGGCAAAATGCTGGTGGGCCCTCTAAATAGCCCCCAAATAGGGGCCTTAGATTTGAGGATTGGACAGGCTAGGATTGTATCCACTGGAGTTTAGAAGAGTAAGAGGCAACTTGATTGAAACATATAAGATTCTGAGGGGTTTTGACAGGGTGGATGTGGAAAGGATGTTTCCCCTTGTGGGAGAATCTAGAACTAGGGGTCACTGTTTAAAAATAAGGGGTCACCCATTTAAGACAGAGATGAGGAGAAATTTTTTTCTCTCAGAGTGTTGTGAGTCTTTGGAATTCTCTTCCTCAAAAGGTGGTGGAAACAGAATCTTTGAATATTTTTAAGGCAGAGGTAGATAGATTCTTGATAAGCAAGGGGGTGAAAGGTTATCGGGGGTAGGTGGAAATGTGAAGTAATCAGTTCAGCCATGAACTTATTGACTGGTGAAGCAGGCTCGAAGGGCCGAGTGGCCTACTCCTGCTTCTAATTCGTATGTTTGTATGTTCGTATTTAAATAGGCTGCCTGCCTCTATCTGGCTGGCAATACCCTGTATCCAATCTCACTGCTGGGAAACTTTCCCAGCAGCAGGAGCCTTCCCAACCCAGCTCCTGCTATTTTCTTGGCCCACCCACCTCCCAGCCTGCTACACCAGGGACTGGGAAAATCTACCTATAGTGTCAGTAACTGAGCTAGAGGCTGTGAACATGAAATCAAGCGACAGTGTATCTTTATCATCACTGTCTTGTTACTGTTCCTCTGACTGGACATGTTGCAGTTCTTGGGTATCTCAAAAGAGAAAGGCACAAGAGTAGGGTTGCAGTGACAGAAAGCGGGGGAATGGAAGATGTTCATGCTTACACCATCTTGTAAATCAGTAGAGATTGTGGGATGAGGAGGAGGTGGGATGTAAGACGGAAGTTTAGGTATGAGGATACTATCATCTTTAATTGATTCAGCCCTGCCACTGGCCACGGCCTCAGATGTGGCCATTCCAATAATGGTCAGTGTAATGTAGTGCAGTGATGACTTCACCTTTAAGAAACTGTACTTTTAAGAGCTCAGGCTACTGATGCAACTGATGACATCATCAGACATATATAAGGAGACACCATTTTGAGAGTCAGCAGATACACGCTAGTGAGGAAAAGACCGGGACCTGAGCTCATGCAATCTAGGTATGTAAGACAAGAAATAGTGTTTGAGTTGAATCCGAATATAAGGCCTGTGACTGTCATTTAAAGAAGACTTAACACAGCACAACATGACAATTTCTGGCATCCAGGCCAAAAAAAAAGAAATGACAAAGCACACAGGTCCCAAGGTTAAGAAAACAAACAGAGACAAAACAAAAGTCAAGAGAAAAGCAGGACTAGATCAGAGAGAAAACCTGTGTTGTCACTGGAAAAATAATGTTTTGCAGGTTCACAGAAATGAGGAAAATAAATGCAATGCAGCCATTAATTAATTATTAAAAGGGTGTAAACTTACACGCTCTGCATTTTTTTTTAAAAAGGGTTTGCGAGAAGGTAAACTGCGCAGACAGCTCAGGAACATACAGAAGACTTGCATTGATGATTCCAAATTTAAGCAAAAAAAAAGTGATCACCATGTGTGCTCAACAACTGCCAGTCTTGTGAGCTTTTACAAAGACAGTAACCCTGGGCTAGCAAGATTCAAATAGCCTATAGTGTAGCTCGATATCAATTCACCCTGAAAAGAGTGATACTTCCTTTTTTTTCATTCTTTCATGGGATGTGAGTGTTGCTGTCAAGGCCAGCATTTGTTGCCTGTTGCTAATTGCCCTTGATAACTGAGTGGCTTGCTTGGCCATTTCAGAGTCAATGACATTGCTGTGGGACTGGAGTCACATGTAGGCCAGAGCAGGTAAGGACATTAGTGAAGCAGCTGGGTTTTTTACTACAATCAATGATGGTCTTAGTAATGGTGCAATAAAACTCCCCGTCAATCCCAGATTTTTAAATTAATTAATTGAATTTAAATTCTACCAGCTGCAATGGTGGAATTTGAACCTGTGTCCCCAGGACATTAGCCTGAGCCTCTGGATTACTAGTTTAGTGACATTACGACTATCCCCACCATCTCCTAAACTATGCTCAACCAAAAGTTGATCTTTTGGATACACTGACAAACACTGGAACCAATGATGATTATAACACAGTGAAAAATACTCTAACAAGATATTTTCATCCAAGGGAAATCCTCACTTCAAAATTGATGTCTTCAGGCAAGCAAATGAAAAGTGTGAGAACCTTGACCACTACGTGATGACTTTCTGAAGTCTGAGCCAGAATTGCAACTTTGCAGACATGGACAAAGAAATCATCTCCCAGATCATTGTGACCTGCCAATCACCACCTCTAAGAAGGTAAACTCTTCGAGAAAACAAATCAAACTTGAAAAGGCTACCCTACTGGCAAAACACAGGAAGCCAGCAAAAGACAAGCTGAAGTCTTAAAAAGGAAAGAGACAAATAACATAAGATGAGAATCCCCTGAGGCCAGGTCCGGATCATTGACAGAATCAGTGAATGCCACAAGAAGATTTCACCAGAGAAACACGCAAAACACAAGGACACAGGAAACCCAGGGAAGGGTCCAAGTACGAATTTGTGTGGACATGAGACAGGCCAACAAAGAGAAAATGAGAAAGGCACTCAATGCCAACACTAGATGAGATAATTGAAGACATGAATGGGTCAACAATCTTCAATACACTAGTCTTGACCCCTGGATATTGCCAGTTTGAGTCAGACAAATGTAGTTGATACATAACTTCCTCCAATCCCCACATTGAATTAAGAAGGTACAAGTGCTTAATGTTCGGAGGAAATGCAGCCTCTGAAATTTTTCAATCAACAGTAGCAGAAATACTTCCAGGCCTTACACTACTTAACTACTTCGACTCGCCAACTTTAAGGGCATTTAAGTGGTCATTGGATAGACATATGGATGAAAATGGAATAATGTAGGTCAGATGGTCGGCGCAACATCGAGGGCCGAAGGGCCTGTACTGCGCTGTAATGTTCTAATTCTAATTCTACTGACTGTTACACTACTCCAGAACTACTTACAGACCTGTATGGAGTCAAGAATGTCTCAGATGAAATTATTGTATCCAAAAAAACATAAGTGAAACAAGACAAACACTTGGAAGCAGTCTTAGGTCGACTAAGTGCACCATTTGCGATTAAGTAAAGACAAAGTGTATTTTTTTCAGCTGTTGAAGTGAAGTTCTACAGGCATATATTTAATGAAAAGATCTATCTCCAGATTCTAAGAATATGAATGCAATCTTGAATGCAGATCCTCCAGCGAATACAAAACAAGTTAAATCTCTCCTAGGATTAGCATCAAACATCTTGAGATTTATCCCAGAGTATGCTTCTATCAGCCCAACTTTGACTGCTCGCTAAGCAAGATGTGAGTTGGAAATGGGACGAGGCAGAAACGCAGGCGTTTCATAACTTAAAGAAAGCTTTGACAAACACACCTGTCAGAGATCCCAGAAGACACTGAGTTGATCGTAGATGCCAATCCAGTTGGTCTTGGAGCTATGATCTGCCAAGATAACAAACCAATGTCATACGCAAGCAGGTTATTGACGGACACAAACTTTACATTACTCCCTTCTTGTAAATTTAATGCAGTGCAATGGTGACTGTACTTTAAGAAACTGTACCTCGAAGAGATCAGGCCACTGATGCAACTGATGACATCATCAGCCATGCATGAGGAGGAGCCACCATTTTGAAAGACACACTTAGCACATTGGCTTTACAAAGAGAAGACACACACCAGTGAGGAAAAGAGCTGGACCTGAAATCATAAAATCTACATAAGTAAGACAATAAATAGTGTTTGTGTTGAATCTGCATATAAAGTCTGCAATTGTCATTTAAAGAAGACTCAAGTGCACAGCACAGCACTACAGCCAGCATCATCTCAAAGAACAAAGAACAGTATAGCACTGGAACAGGCCATTCGGCCCTCCAAGCCTGCGCCGATCTTGATGCCTGCCTAAACTAAAACCGTCTGCACTTCCGGGGACCGTATCCCTCTATTCTCATCCAATTCATGTATTTGTCAAGATGCCTCTTAAACGTCGCTATCGTATCTGCTTCCACCACCTCCCCTAGCAGCAAGTTCCAGGCACTCGCCACCCTCTGTGTAAAAAAACTTGCCTCGCACATCCCCTCTAAATTTTGCCCCTCGCACCTTAAACCTATGTCCCCTAGTAACTGACTCTTCCACCCTAAGAAAAAGCTTCTGACGATCCACTCTGTCCATGCCGCTCATAACTTTGTATCATGTGCCCCTCCACCTCCGTCGTTCCAATGAAAACAATCTGAGTTTTTCCAACCTTTCCTCATAGCTAATGCCCTCCAGACCTGGCAACATCCTGGTAAACCTCTTCTGTACCCTCTCCAAAGCCTCCACGTCCTTCTGGTAGTGTGGCGACCAGAATTGCACGCAATATTCTAAGTGTGGCCTAACTAAGGTTCTGTACAGCTGCAACATGACTTGCCAATTTTTATACTCTATGCCCTGACCGATGAAGGCAAGCATGTCATATGCCTTCTTGACTACCTTATCCACCTGCGTTGCCACTTTCAGTGACCTGTGGACCTGTACTCCCAGATCTCTCTGCCTGTCAATACTCCTAAGGGTTCTGCCATTTACTGTATACCTCCCACCTGCATTAGACCTTCCAAAATGCATTACCTCACATTTGTCCGGATTAAACTCCATCTGCTATTTCTCCGCCCAAGTCTCCAACCGATCTATATCCTGCTGTATCCTCTGACAATCCTCATCATTATCTGCAACTCCACCAACCTTTGTGTTGTCCGCAAACTTACTAATCAGACCAGCTACATTTTCCTCCAAATCATTTATATAATGTTTATGGATGGGGTGCCAATCAAGTGGGCTGCTTTGTCCTGGATGGTGTTGAGCTTCTTGAGTGTTGTTGGAACTGCACCCATCCAGGCAAGTGGAGAGTATTCCATCACACTCCTGACTTGTGCCTTGTAGATGGTGGACAGCCTTTGGGGAGTCAGGAGGTGAGTTACTCACCACAGGATTCCTAGCCTCTGACCTGCTCTTGTAGCCATGGTATTTATATGGCTACTCCAATTCAGTTTCTGGTCAATGGTAACCCCTAGGATGTTGATGGTGGGGGATTCAGCGATGGTAATGCCATTGAATATCAAGAGGAGATGGTTAGATTCTCTCGTTGGAGATGGTCATTGCCTGGCACTTGTGTGGCGCGAATGTTACTTGCCACTTATCAGCCCAAGCCTGGATATTGTCCAGGTCTTGCTGCATTTCTACACGGACTGCTTCAGTATCTGAGGAGTCTTGAATGGTGCTGAACATTGTGCAATCATCAGCGAACATCCCCACTTCTGACCTTATGATTGAAGGAAGGTCATTGATGAAGCAGCTGAAGATGGTTGGGCCTAGGACACTACCCTGAGGAACTCCTGCAGTGATGTCCTGGAGCTCAGATGATTGACCTCCAACAACCACAACCATCTTCCTTTGTGCTAGGTATGACTCCAACCAGCAGAGACTTTCCCCTCTGATTCCCATTGACCTCAGTTTTGCTAGGGCTCCTTGATGTCATACTCGGTCAAATGCTGCCTTGATGTCAAGGACAGTCATTCTCACCTCACCTCTTGAGTTCAGCCCTTTTGTCCATGTTTGAACCAAGGCTGTAATGAGGTCAGGAGCTGAGTGGCCCTGGCGGAACCCAAACTGAGCTTCACTGAGCAGATTATTGCTAAGCAAGTGCTGCTTGATGGCACTGTTGATGACACCTTCCATCACCTTACTGATGATTGAGAGTAGGCTGATGGGGCGGTAATTGGCCGGGTTGGACTTGTCCTGCTTTTTGTGTACAGGACATACCTGGGCAATTTTCCACATTGCAGGGTAGATCCCAGTGTTGTAGCTGTACTGGAACAGCTTGGCTACGGACGCGGCAAGTTCTGGAGCACAGGTCCTCAGTACTATTGCCGGAATATTGTCAGGGCTCATAGCCTTTGCAGTATCCAGTGCCTTCAGTCGTTTCCTGATATCACGCAGAGTGAATAGAATTGGTTGAAGTCTGGCATCTGTGATACTGGGGACTTCAGGAGGAGGCCGAGATGGATCATCAACTCGGCACTTCTGGCTGAATATTGTTGCAAATGCTTCAGCCTTATCTTTCGCACTGATGTGCTGGGCTCCCCCATCATTGAGGATGGGGATATTTGTGGAACCACCTCCTCCAGTTAGTTGTTTAATTGTCCACCACCATTCACGGCTGAATGTGGCAGGACTGCAGAGCTTAGATCTGATCCGTTGGTTATGGGATCGCTTAGCTCTGTCTATCGCATGCTGCTTACGCAGTTTGGCATGCAAGTAGTCCTAGGTTGTAGCTTCACCAGGTTGACACGTCATTTTAAGGTATGCCTGGTGCTGCTCCTGGCATGCCCTCCTGCACTCTTCATTGAACCAGGGCTGGTCTCCTGGCTCGATGGTAATGGTAGAGTGGGGGATATGCCGGCCCATGAGGTTACAGATTGTGGTTGAGTACAATTCTGCTGCTGCTGATGGCCCACAGTGCCTCATGGATGCCCAGTTTTGCATTGCTAGATCCGTTCGAAATCTATCCCATTTAGCACGGTGATAGTGCCACACAACACGATGGACAGTATCCTCAATGTGAAGGCGGGACTTTGTCTCCACAAGGACTGTGCGGTGGTCACTCCTACCAATACTGTCATGGACAGATGCATCTGCGGCAGGCAGATTGATGAGGACAAGGTCAGGTATGTTTTTCCCTCTTGTTGGTTCGCTTGCCACCTGCCGCAGACCCAGTCTAGCAGCTATATCCTTTCGGAATTGGCCAGCTCGGTCAGTAGTGGTGCTACCGAGCCACTCTTGGTGATGGACATTGAAGTCTCCCCCACCCCAGAGTACATTCTGTGCCCTTGCCACCCTCAGTGCTTCCTCCAAGTGGTGTTCAACATGGAGGAGTACCTAGTCATCAGCTGAGGGAGGGCGGTAGGTGGTAATCAGTAGGAGGTTACCTTGCCCATGTTTGACCTGATGCCATGAGACTTCATGGGGTCTGGAGTCGATATTGAGGACTCCCAGGGCAACTCCCTCCCTACCAGTATACCACTGTGCCACCACCTGTGGTGGGTCTGTCCTGCCGGTGGGACAGATCATACCCGGGGATGGTGATGGCAGTGTCTGAGACATTGTCTGTAAGGTATGATTCCGTGAGTATGACTATGTCAGGCTGTTGCTTGACTAGTCTGTGGGACAGCTCTCCCAACTTTGGCACAAGCCCCCAGATGTTAGTAAGGAGGACTTTGCAGGGTCGACAGGGCTGGGTTTGCCGTTGTCGTTTCCGGTGTCTTGGTCGATGCCGGGTGGTCCGTCCGGTTTCATTCCTTTTTATTGACTTTGTAGCGGTTAGGTACAACTGAGTGGCTTGTTAGGCCATTTCAGAGGGCATGTAAGAGTTAACCACATTGCTGTGGGTCTGGAGTCACATGTCGGCCAGACCAGGCAAGGACAGCAGATTTCCTTCCCTAAAGGGTATTAGTGAACCAGATGGGTTTTTACAACAATCGACAATGGTTTCATGGCCATCATTAGACTAGCTTTTAATTCCAGATTTATTAATTAATTCAAATTCCACCTTCTGCTGTGGTGGGATTCGAACCCAAGTCCTCAGAGAAGTACCCTGGGTCTCAGGATTTCTAGTCCAGTGACAATACCACTGCACCATTGGCTCTCCTTTTTGAAACATGGAAAGATTTATGGCACAGAAGATGGCCAATTGGCCCATGGTGTCAATGCCAGAGAGCAGTATGTGTGTGTGTGGTGGAATATATGAACAAGTATGAATCCTAATTGATCGAGATTGTTGTTTGGTGAGTGGTGAGATTGTGGTGCATTGAGTAGCCTCAGTGGCTAATTATAAGGATATGACATTTGGAGATGCATTCACTGACAGTAACCATTCATGAGGTCAGTAAACTACTTGCAGCATCTGATCCAGCCACAATGCACCTCCCCTTTAAGAGGTATAGGCTTTAACTGGTGCAAGGGACAGATGATTCTGAGCTGACTGTTGATGTTTGCAGCCAATGTACAGTGTGGTTAGTGCTGCCTGCACAGAAATCATTTTTTAATGAGTAAGCAGCACCAAGTTGACAATGTCTAATCACACATGGTGATCCCCATGTCTGTTTTCAGGGACTATCCAATTTAGCCCCAATTTGTTCTGGGTGATGTTGGGTGAGGGATAGAAATTGCTCAGGACACTGCAGAGAATTCCCCAGCCTTCGTCAGACAGTGACCATGGGCTCTTTCACATCCACTCAAGAGGCCGGACTGGGTCTTTGTTTGATATCTCATCCTAAAGACGACAGTGCCGACACTCCCTCATTACTGACCCTCCCTCATTACTGACCCTCCCTCAGTACTGACACTCCCTCAGTACTGACACTCCCTCAGTACTGACACTCCCTCAGTACTGACCCTCCCTCATTACTGACCCTCCCTCAGTACTGACCCTCCCTCATTACTGACACTCCCTCATTACTGACACTCCCTCATTACTGACACTCCCTCATTACTGACCCTCCCTCAGTGCGGCCCTCCCTCAGTACTGACCCTCCCTCAGTGCCGACACTCCCTCATTACTGACCCTCCCTCATTACTGACCCTCCCTCAGTGCGGCCCTCTCTCAGTACTGACACTCCCTCAGTACTGACACTCCCTCAGTACTGACCCTCCCTCATTACTGACCCTCCCTCAGTACTGACACTCCCTCAGTACTGACACTCCCTCATTGCCGACCCTCCCTCAGTACTGACACACCCTCAGTACTGACACTCCCTCATTGCTGACCCTCCCTCATTGCTGACACTCCCTCATTACTGACCCTCCCTCATTACTGACACTCCCTCATTACTGACCCTCCCTCATTACTGACACTCCCTCATTACTCACTCCCTCATTACTGACCCTCCCTCATTACTGACACTCCCTCATTACTGACCCTCCCTCATTACTGACCCTCCCTCAGTGCGGCCCTCCCACAGTACTGACCCTCCCTCAGTACTGACCCTCCCTCAGTACTGACCCTCCCTCAGTGCCGACACTCCCTCATTACTGACCCTCCCTCATTACTGACCCTCCCTCATTACTGACCCTCCCTCAGTGCCGACACTCCCTCAGTGCCGACACTCCCTCATTGCCGACACTCCCTCATTGCCGACACTCCCTCAGTACTGACACTCCCTCAGTACTGGCACTCCCTCAGTACTGACCCTCCCTCATTGCCGACCCTCCCTCAGTACTGACACTCCCTCAGTACTGACCCTCCCTCAGTACCGACCCTCCCTCATTGCCGACCCTCCCTCAGTGCCGACCCTCCCTCATTGCCGACACTCCCTCATTGCCGACACTCCCTCATTGCCGACCCTCCCTCAGTGCGGCCCGCCCTCAGTACTGACACTCCCTCAGTGCTGACCCTCCCTCAGTGCTGACCCTCCCTCAGTACTGACCCTCCCTCAGTGCCGACCCTCCCTCAGTGCCGACCCTCCCTCAGTGCCGACAGTCCCTCAGTGCCGACAGTCCCTCAGTGCCGACAGTCCCTCAGTGCGGCCCACCCTCAGTACTGACACTCCCTCAGTACTGACACTCCCTCAGTACTGACACTCCCTCATTACTGACACTCCCTCAGTGCGGCCCTCCCTCTGTACTGACCCTCCCTCTGTGCCGACACTCCCTCAGTGCCGACACTCCCTCAGTGCCGACACTCCCTCAGTGCCGACCCTCCCACAGTGCCGACCCTCCCTCAGTGCCGACCCTCCCTCAGTGCCGACCCTCCCTCAGTGCCGACCCGCCCTCAGTGCCGACCCTCCCTCAGTGCCGACCCTCCCTCAGTGCCGCCACTCCCTCAGTGCCGCCACTCCCTCAGTGCCGACACTCCCACAGTGCGGCCCTTCCTCAGTACCGACCCTCCCACAGTGCGGCCCTCCCTCAGTACTGCCCCTCCGACAGTGCAGCGATCCCTCAGTACTTACCCTCCGGCAGTGCAGCACTCCCTCAGTACTGCCCCTCCAACAGTGCAGCGCTCCCTCAGTACCGACCCCCCCCACAGTGCGGCTCTCCCTCAGTACCGGCCCTCCCTCAGTACTGCACCGGGGTATCAGCCTGGCTTAAGTTGCTGGTGTGGGCCTTGAACCCAGGACCTTTTGACCCGGAGGTGAGAGTGAAACCACTAAGACACCACCGATTAGTAAGTTTGCAGATGACACCATAATTAGTGGTATATTGGACAGTGAAGAAGGTTGTCTAAGGTTACAACAGGATATAGATCAACTGGGAAAGTGGGCAAGGGATTGGCAATGGAATTTAACGCAGACAAGTGTGAAGTGATGCATTTTGGGAAGTTAAACCAGGGTAGGACATATACAGTGAATGGCAGGGCCCTGGGAGTGTTCTTGAGCAGAGAGACCTTGGGGTGAAAGTACATAGTTCCCTGAAAGTGGCAACACAGGTAGACAGGGTGGTGAAGAAGGCATGCTTGCCTTCATCGGCCGAGGCATTGAGTACAAGAGTTTGGATGTCATGTTGCAGTTGTACATAACATTGGTTAGGCTGCATTTGGAGTACTGTGTGCAGTTCTGGTCGCCACACTACAAGAAAGATGTGATTAAGCTAGAGAGGATGCAGAAAAGATTCACAAGGATGTTGCCTGGTTTGGAGGGCTTGAGTTATAAAGAGAGATTGGATAGGCTGGGTCTGTTTTCCCTGGAGCGAAGGAGGCTGAGAGGGGACATGATAGAGGTATATAAAATGATGAGAGGCATAGATAGGGTAGATAGCTAGAGTCTGTTTCCCATGGTAGGGGTGACTAAAACTAGAGGACATAGATTTAAGGTGAAAGGGAGGAGGTTTAAAGGGGATCAAAGGGGTAAATTTTTCACACAAAGAATAGTGGGTATCTGGAATGAGGTGGTGGAGGCAGGAACAGTAGCAACATTTAAGAGGCATCTGGACAGGTACTTGAATGAGCAAGGCATAGAGGGATATGGAATTAATGCAGGCAGGTGGGATTAGTATAGATAGGCATTATGGTCGGCATGGACAGGGTGGGCCGAAGGGCCTGTTTCTATGCTGTACGACTCTAAGTCAGCAGCACCTACCGAAAATAAAAACAAAAAGTGCTGGAAATACTCAGCAGGTCTGGTAGCATCTATGGAGAGAAAAACAGAGTTAATGTTTCAGGTCAGTGAGTCTTCATCAGCACCAATGAAAATGCTGCTTAGATATATTGGTTTCAACAGTGTATAAACTAAACTAGTCTATCAGATGCTGCATTCGCTTGTGATCAATATGGTGAAGATGTGACAAACACACTGGCCAGAATTTTACACCACCCCAACAAGCTGGATGGTGGTGGGGGCTGGGGGAATGGGGGTCTGGGGGCTGGGAGAGTGGGGGTCTGGGGGCTGGGAGAGTGGGGGTCTGGGGGCTGGGAGAGTGGGGGTCTGGGGGCTGGGAGAGTGGGGGTCTGGGGGCTGGGAGAGTGGGGGTCTGGGGGCTGGGAGAGTGGGGGGTGGGGGCTGGGGGAGTGGCGAGTGGGGGCTGGGGGAGTGGCGAGTGGGGGCTGGGGGAGTGGCCTTCGCCCACTGCACACGGATTTTACGCATGGCAAGCGGGCGTCCTGGAGCCAGGAAAAGCCGCCAATGAAAACCAGGCGGTTGTGATCGTCCCAGGGAGGGGGGGGGCCTGCTTATTGGGCACAGGGTGCCCGATGAAAGGCCACCCCTGCTACCCCAACCACCACCAGCATCCAACACGCCCCCCCCCCCCCTTCCCCCTAACCGACCACCCTTGCCTCGCCAGGGCCTGACCGATTACCCCCAACAAGGCAACCAAAACCTACTTGTCCTCGCGGCTCCACGTCTTCAGCTGGGTTGCAGTCCCAGCAGTGGCCACCGCTCCTGATTGCACTGCTGGGACTAGCTGCAGCCCACTGATTGGCCGGCAGCTCAATGAGGCAGGACTTCCTCCCTCAAACAGGTGGAAATCCCGCCTCGGAACAATTAAAGCCCGGGGACCTGTAAAATGTGGGTCGGATCCCCAGGAGAGGCGGAAGCGGGTTTGCCACCAACTTTTCATTCGGTGGCCGGCTCCCGTCGGCCCAACATGAAATCCCGGCCTCTGTATCTACTCCCAGTCTCTCCTCACTGCTCTGATTCCTAATTCACCCGAGTTGTTATTCCAGGGGCCCTGGACGGACCATCTGGATTGATGTGTTACAGACAGCGGAGTGGAGATGTTGCACCACTGCACTGCACATGGACTGCAGGAATGGAGTTACCACAGTACAAGCTATGCTACTGGTCAGTGATGCATAGGTCAACATACACAGGAGCTAAATATAGTTCAGAGGGCCAGTATCATTGCTGAGAGATACAGAGCAGGCTCCCAGTACAAGTGGAGAATTCCCCAACATCAGTTACATTGTTATTCCTATGGGCAGCTATTTACACAAGGATTTCCTGGGTCAGCTCATTTACATACCCATTGGAGAAGGGAATGTTGTAAATCCAGTGCGAAATGGGTGGAATGTGATCGAGTGCAGCCTTCAAAAAGAAAAATCCTGACTGAAAATTGCAGCTGCTGCCAAGGGAGCATGGGGGAAATGAGGGGAACGGGAAAATGGGGCAGCGTGGGAGTGACGGGGTGGGATGGGGGGTACAGATGAGACATGCGGACACTGAGGGTGTGAAGAGATCAGGGGGTGAGAGGGCATGGAGGGGTTATGGGGGAAGGGAAGGGGAGGGGAGGGTGTGGGGTCCAGATAGCTGCCAGTGATCTGAATCTTTGAGAAGTAATGAGAGCAGATATCACTGCTCGAACTCTCGATTTCCCCAGCTCAGTAATTCTCACCTGTGCATAAAGGGGTCTGAGGGAAGGGCGACTGAAACCAGGGGTAATAGACACTGGACAGTGATGGCTTCTATAGCTGAATATCCTACTGAGACATCAGTCACTTCCCTGGGGTTTTCCTGAACTCGTGTCAGCAGTCAATTGATGAAATTCCCAGAGGACCAGGGTAACTGTTTCCCCTGAATTTTCCTGGGCCAGTGGCAGAGGGTAATATTACTGATCAATAGCTGATAAGACGCTGTAACTCTGTGCCACATTTCAGTTTATTTTTTCTTGTTTTATAACATTGTGTTTCACTCTTCTCTTTTCTAGTTGCGACAAATGCAAGAACTGCAAGTCCTTTGTGGCAGGAAATGAAACCAAGTACACCGTGCCCCGTGATGATCTGTACCTGGAAAAGAATCTAACTTTCTGGGTGGAAGCAACAGCTGGGGGCATAAGGGTTAAATCGGAAAAGTTATATATTGTACCAAAGAGCTCGAGTGAGTTGACCTTGTGCCAGATCCCAACATTTGGGGAGAATAGATTTTCTCCATCTGCTTGATCCACTGATGGCTGAGCTGGATGTTTTCCACTCATTATTACAGTTGATCAGTAGAGTTTCTGCATCTGATTATGCGCAAACTGTCACTGGAGGGATTAATTTGCAGCCAAGGGTAAAGCTTTTGTTGGAAGTTCTGCTAATTCAGGGTTGTGGGGGGCCGTTAATGTCCAGAATCTGCTTAATGTGGGGATAGAGTCTCTGTTACACAATCACAGAATTGTTACAGTGCAGAAGGAGGCCACTCGGCCCATCGTGTCTGCACCAGCTCTCGGAATGAGCAATTCACTTAATGCCATTCCCCTACCTGCTCCCTGTAACCCTGTACATTCTTCCTTTTTAGATAAAAGTCTAATTCCCTTTTGAATGCCTCGATTGAACCTGCCTCCACCACTCTCCGGCAGTGTAGATCCTAACAACTCACTGTGTGAAGAAGTTTTTCCTTATGTCGCTTTTGCTTCTTTTGCCAATCACTTTAAATCTGTGCCCTCTCGTTCCCAATCCTTTCACAAGTGGGAACAGTTTCTCTCTATCTACTCTGTCCAGACCCCTCATGATTTTGAATACCTCTATCAAATCTCCTCTCAGCCTTCTCTTCTACAAGGAAAACAGTCCCAACTTCTCCAATCTGTCTTCATAACTGAAATTCCTCATCCCTGGAACCATTCCTGTGAATCTTTTCTGCACCTTGTCTAACACTTTCACATCCTTCCTAAAGTGCGGTGCCCAGAATTGGACATAATTCTCCAGCTGAGGCTGAACTAGTGTTTTATACAAGTTGAACAAAACTTCCTTGCTCTTGTACTCTATGTCCCTATTAATAAAGCCCAGGACACTGTATGTTTTATTAACCGCTCTCTCAACCTGTCCTGCCACGTTCAATGATTATCCACATATACACCCAGGTCCCTCTGCTCCTGCACCCCCTTTAGAATTGTACCCTTTATTCTATACTGTCTCTCCATGTTCTTCCTGCCAAAATGAATCACTTCACATTTCTCTGCATTGAACTTCATCTGCCACCTGTCTGCCCATTCCACTAACTTTTCTATGTCCTTTTGAAGTTCTACACTATCCTCCTCACAGTTGATAATTGTTCCAGATTTTGAAATTGTGTCCTGTACACCAAGGTCTAGGTCACTAATATACATCAGGAAGAGCAAGGGTCCCAACACTGATCCCTGGGGAACTCCACTACAAACCTTCCTCCAGCCCGAAGAACATCCATGAACCACTACTGTCTGTTTCCTCTCACTCAGCTAATTTCATATCCACTTTGCTTTTGTCCCTTTTATTCCCTGATATTCTACATCCCAGAGTGTTGAAAGAGGTAGCTATGGAGATAGTGGATGCATTGGTGATCATCTTCCAAAATTCTACAGATTCTAGAACAGTTTCTGCAGATTGGAAGGTAGCAAATATCACCCAACTATTTAAGAAGGGAGGGAGAGAGAAGACAGGGAATTATAGACCTGTTAGCCTTACATCAGGAGTAGGAAAAATGCTAGAATCTATTCTAAAGGATGTGATAAATGGAGACTTGGATAATAATGATCTGATTGGGCAGAGTCAACATGGATTTATGAATGGGAAATCATGTCTGACAAACCTGTTGGTGTTTTTTGAGGATGTTACTGACAAAATTGATAAAGGGGAGTTGGTGGATGTGGTATATTTAGATTTTCAAAAGGCCTTTGATCAAGTCCCCCACAGGAGGTTGGTTAGAAAGATTAAAGCACATGGGATAGGAGGTAATATACTGGCATAGATTAAGGATTGGTTAACAGGCAGAAAACAGAGAGTAGGAATAAACGGGTCATTCTCGCATTGGCAGGCTGTGACTAGTGGGGTACCACAGGGATCATTGCTTGGGCCCCAGGTGCTCACAATATATATCAATGATTTGGATGTGGGGACCAAATGTAATATTTCCAAGTTTGCAGATGACACAAAACTAGGTGGAATGTGTGTTGCGAGGAAGATGCAAAGTGGCTTCAAGGGAATTTGGACAGACTTAGTGAGTGGACAAGAAAGTGGCAGATGGAATATAATGTGGAAAAATGTGAGGTTATCCACCTTGGTAGGAGGAATAGATGTGCAGAGTATTTCTTAAATGGTAAGAGATTAGAAAGTGTCGATGTACAAAGGAACCTGGGTGTTCTTGTCAATATATCACGGAAAGCTAACATGCAGGTGCAGCAAGCATTTAGGAAGGCTAATGGTATGTTAGCCTTTATTGCAAGAGGATTTGAGTACAGGAGTAGTGAAGTCTTGCTTCAGTTGTATAGAACCTTGGTTAGACCGCACCTGGAGTACTGTGTGCAGTTTTGGTCCCCTTACCTTAGGAAGGATATTATTGCCATAGAGGGAGTGCAACAAAGGTTCACCAAACTTGATCCCAGGATGGTGGGACTGTCCTATGAAGAGAGATTGGGGAAAGTGGGCCTGTATTCTCTAGAGTTTCGAAGAATGAGAGGTGATCTCATTGAAACCTACAAAATACTTAAAGGGATAGACAGGGTAGATGCAGCTAAGATGTTTCCCCTGGTTGGTGAGTCTAGAACCAGGGGACACAATTTCAAAATAAGGGGGAAGCCACTTAGGACTGAGATGAGGAGAAATTTCTTCACTCAGAGTGTTGTGAATCTTTGGAATTCTCTACCCCAGAGGGCTGTGGAAGCTCAGTCATTGAGTATATTTAAAGCAGAGATTGACAGATTTCTAAATACCAATGACATAAAGGGATATGGGGAAGAGTGTGGGAAAAAGGCATTGAAGTAGATGATCAGCCATGATCGTATTGAATGGTGAAGCAGGCTCGATGGGCTGAATGGCCTACTCCTGCTCCTATGTTCCATGAGCTATAATTTTGCTTAACTCTGTTGTAGAACATTGTATCAGATGCCTTTTGAAAGTCCATGTACACCACATCAACAGCATTGCCCTCATCAACCCTCTCTGTTACCTCCTCAAAAAACTCCAGCAAGTTAGTTAAACATGATTCCTTAATTAACCTGCATTTGTCCATGTGACTATTCATTTGTACCAAATTATTTTTTCTAGAAGTCTCCCCACCACCATAGTTAAAATGTAGTAGCTGGGCTTAACTTTACATCCTTTTTTTGGAACAGGATGTAACGTTTGCAATTCTCCAGTCCTCTGGCATCACCCCTGAGTCTGAAGAAGACTGGAAAATTATGACCAGAGCCTCCGCAATTTCCACTCTCACTTCCCTCAGTATCCTTGGATGCATCTCATCTGGCCCTGGTGCTTTATCAACTTTAAATATAAACAGCCTATCTAATACCTCATCATAAAGTTTAAAACCTTCTCGTGTATTAATTACCTTCTCTTTCACTGTGACCAGGGTAGCATCTTCTTGCTGGGTAAAGACAGATGCAAAATATTCATTTAATATCTCAGCTATTCCCCCCTGCCTCCATGCGTAAATCCCCCTTTTGGTCCCTAATTGTCCCTACTCCAACCTTTTACCACCCTTTTACTATTTATATGCCTATTCACTTTTATGTTAGCTGCCAGCCTCTTTTCATACTCTCTCTTTGCTTTTTCATTTCCACTCGACTTCTATATTCAGCCTGGTTCTCCATTGTATTTTCTACCTCTCATCTGTCATAAGCACACTTTTTCTTCTTCATCTTCATCTCTATCTCTTGGACCTCTTCAAATACCCACTGTGAATTTGCCAGAGTATTGGAGCGATTGGCCATCTCTCCAGGGATCACACCGATCTCTCCAGGGATCACACCGATCTCTCCAGGGTTCACACCGATCTCTCCAGGGTTCACACCGATCTCTCCAGGGATCACACCGATCTCTCTAGGGATCACACCGATCTCTCTAGGGATCACACCGATCTCTCCAGGGTTCACACCGATCTCTCTAGGGATCACACCGATCTCTCCAGGGTTCACACCGATCTCTCTAGGGATCACACCGATCTCTCCAGGGTTCACACCGATCTCTCTCGGGATCTCTGACCATAATCATAGCAAGTGATAGGGAGATACTGTGGCCAGTATCTGTCACAACTGATAATCAAAACCAACAACAAAGCTGCTCAGAAACAGGCAATGATAAAACTCTTTCATTCACAAGCATTGTACTGGAGGCTGATGTCCCTGCTCAGGCTGTGGTAGGTCAGTGTCTGAGACCTGTAACAATTTCAATATCATAACTGCCTCAGTTTACAACTAAATATTTCTCCTGGTCATGCATTTACTCTTTGGGAATATGGTATTCTGACGGTCAAGGTAACACAAACTGACAACTGCTGTAATAGCAACAACAATCACCTGTGAGGCCACCCCCACTCTGACCACAGTCTGAGCTGACCCTTCACCCCCCACTCTGACCACAGTCTGAGCCGACCCTTCACCCCCCACTCTGACCACAGTCTGAGCCGACCCTTCACCCCCACTCTGACCGCAGTCTGAGCCGACCCTTCACCCCCACTCTGACCGCAGTCTGAGCTGACCCTTCGCCCCCCACTCTGACCGCAGTCTGAGCCGACCCTTCACCCCCACTCTGACCGCAGTCTGAGCCGACCCTTCACCCCCACTCTGACCGCAGGCTGAGCCGACCCTTCACCCCCACTTTGACCGCAGTCTGAGCCGACCCTTCACCCCCACTCTGACCACTGCCTGAGCTGACCCTTCACCCCCACTCTGACCGCAATCTGAGCCGACCCTTCACCCCCACTCTGACCACTGCCTGAGCTGACCCTTCACCCCCACTCTGACCACTGCCTGAGCTGACCCTTCACCCCTACTCTGACCACTGCCTGAGCTGTCCCTTCACCCCCACTCTGACCACTGCCTGAGCCGACCCTTCACCCCCACTCTGACCGCAGTCTGAGCCGACCCTTCACCCCCACTCTGACCACTGCCTGAGCCGACCCTTCACTCCCACTCTGACCACTGCCTGAGCTGACCCTTCACCCCCCACTCTGACCACAGTCTGAGCCGACCCTTCACCCCCACTCTGACCACTGCCTGAGCCGACCCTTCACCCCCACTCTGACCACTGCCTGAGCTGACCCTTCACCCCCCACTCTGACCACAGTCTGAGCCGACCCTTCACCCCCACTCTGACCACTGCCTGAGCCGACCCTTCCCCACTCTGACCACTGCCTGAGCTGACCCTTCACCCCCACTCTGACCACAGTCTGAGCTGACCCTTCACCCCCACTCTGACCACTGCCTGAGCCGACCCTTCACCCCCACTCTGACCACTGCCTGAGCTGACCCTTCACCCCCCACTCTGACCACAGTCTGAGCCGACCCTTCACCCCCACTCTGACCACTGCCTGAGCTGACCCTTCACCCCTACTCTGACCACTGCCTGAGCTGACCCTTCACCCCTACTCTGACCACTGCCTGAGCTGACCCTTCACCCCCACTCTGACCACAGCAAAGTGATGAACAGAACAAGAAAACAAGTAACTGCATTTTTATGAGCAATGTAATTGAATCAAGATGACTTCTCCATTTTCAAACTGTTATTTCAGTCAAGTACGATGCACCGCGAGGCAAAGAAATTGAGTTGGTGCGATCTGAGGGAATGCTCATACTGACCTGGCAGAAGCCGGAAGAAAGAAAGATTCAGAATGAAATTCGGTATCGAAGCCTTGACGCCAGGAAGTGGAAACAGGTAGAAGGACCACAATCTCTTGTAAAGTTTTTTTTTAACTTGAAGCAGGAAACTTTCTCTGACCTACCTTCCATTAGCAGTTGATAAATCAGGGTAATTTAATTTCTGACACTGCTCCCACACTGACATTACCCCATCAATTCCCCAGCCATTAGTGACAGGAATTTAGGGGCGTTCTCAATGGTGAGAAACTGTTGAATTTCCATCGTGCCTCCCAAACTGCCATTGCAGCAATTTCTGGCCCTTTGTTTAGAACATTCGAACATCAGAAACAGCAGATCTGCCAATATGGTCCTTGAACATGTTCCGCCAGTCAATATGATCATGACTGATCTACCTCTACTCCACTTTTCTGCCTGCTCCCCATATCCCTCGATTCCCTTCACGTTCAAAAACCTGTCTCTCAGTCTTGAATATACTCAACGACTGAGCATCCACAGCCCCCAGGATACAGAATTCCAAAGATTCACAATCCTCTGAGTGATGAGGCTTTTCCTCCTCTCAGTCCTAAAAGTTCAACCCCTTACACTGAGACTATGACCCCCAATTCTAGACTCTCCAGCCAGGGGGAAACAATCTCTCAACTTCTACCCTGTCAAACCCTCTGATAATTTAATATGTTTCAATAAAATCACCTCTTATACTTCTAAACACAAGTAAGTATAGGTCCATTCTACTCAATCTCCCCTCATAGAACAAGCCTGTCATTCCAGGAATCAGTCTCGTGAACCTTTCGAACTATATCCTTCCTTGGGTAATAGTTTAACCTACAAAACTATACTCATTTCCAGAAAGATTATGTTTAATTGTTAAATCTGGTCCAGAAACTGGGATTCCAAAGGACAATTAAGATTCACTGTCTATCTGTTAAAAGTAAAGTAATTCCATTTGATCTTTCTTTTCAGACAATCTGCATTTCAAATGAATTGGAGGCACAAGGTAACCAAAGAGTCAAACAGAATCCCCATCAATTTACCACTTAGAAATGTGAACACAGCAACAATCAAACTGGGAGACAAGTTAAACTCAATGAGGAAAATGAGCTTCAGTGGGAGAGTTAGGGGACGAGAGTAACGGGTTTTAATTGGACAGTTGTGATACTGAGGATGGGATTTGGAGAGTTTTTCAATTCCCTGACTTTGCTTTCGTTTCCTTTGGTGTTGGTGTTTTCAGAGACCTGTAAGATCCACTTGGAATCATCCTCCGCCTATAAACTCCAGATCCGAAGGATTCTCCATGGCAACGGAATCATGTGGAGTGAATGGAGTAAAACCATCTTTATCCCAGCAGGTTGTTAAACTGGAAATATCCTTCACAGAAAACATAACGGTCAGTGAGGGGGCAATGGGGGGGAGCGGTCAGAGATAGTGAGGAGGGGGTTCAGGAACTAGACAGTGGGGGTGGTAAGGGATGATGTGTGGTTCTGGGTCTGAAAGTGGTCACAGATGCTTTGGTGGATTAAGGTGTGAGCAGAAGGGTCAGGGATGGTAGTTCAAGATGTGAGGAGTATGTTGGAGTATGGGGGGTCAGGGATGATGTAGGCGGTCAGAGATGGTGCAAGGGGGTGTCAGGGTGTGAATGAAGTGAACAAGTGAGACACAGCTGAGTGGGAGTTAACAAATAGGTGGCTGACTAACTTGTGAAGAGGTGGCTGCTCCTGAGTGTTAAAATCCGCTGTTTCACATGGGCAGGATTTGCAATAAGGTAATTTTATTTCTTCAATAGAAATCACCCAAAGTCTGGATCTGCGCTGGGCATTTCTTCATGGGCTCAGTGAACAGTGTCCAGGGGAGCGATATGTGCAACTGCAATGGCAGGTGAGTGCATATAGCAAAGTGATGTGCCTCTCTCTCTCTCTGTCTCCCAGTCCTTTCCCGCCTGTCTCTGTCTTTCAGAAGGTGGAGGGAATGCAATGCCGCCTCAGCCCTGTTTCAGACCCCCGGCCAAATTCCATGTTGAGCAGCCAATTAACTGATTAACTGCCCGCCATCAGGGACGCTGTCCCTTTAAGGTAAAAACGCCTGTCTCTTGTACTTTCCAGCCAATCAGAGGGCAGCAGTTCAGCACTGCCAGTAGTGCCACCAGTAACAGTGGCCATTGCTGGTACTGCAGGAGGCTTTGCTCTGCCAAAGATTTCGGAGACCAGGACGCAGGCCCCGGGGAGGAGGCGGCCATCACCTCTGTGGGCCATAGATTTACGCCAGAGGAGGGATCCCTTCAAGTCTGATAGGAGGCTGCCAGGACTCACCTGGCAGTGTCTCCACGTGGTGGCGGCCGCTCCGAGCTTCGGAGAATGGGAGCGGAGGCAGGAAGCTGAATGTTAGTGGCCATTCATTGGCCACTAAGGGCCTCAGTTGGCCTTTCCCGCCTGGACAAAACTCCATGGTGTTGGAAGGCAATGGGACACTCCACCCCTCCTGCCTTCCCTCACAATTTTATGGGCCCTCACATCCCGCCTCCATTCCTATTCCTACAGGGTTCATGAAATTCCAGACTCTGTCTCTAGTTGGGTTTTTCAGAATTTTAACTGCCAAGGAGAGTCAGATAAAGGTACATGCAGGGAGTTAAATCCCTTAAAAGTAGCTTAAGGTCGGAATCCCGAAATCCCATTGACATCAACTTCAACATTTCACCTGGGCGGGTTTGCCGGTGAGTGGGGGACCCCCTTGGAGTTGTCGACTAAGTAATTGTTATATGCAAACAGGTAACTAAATGCTGTTTTAGCCCAGCATTCTGGCTTTGACAAACAGTGCACCTATTTTTCTAGCAACTCGCCAATGTCATTGCGGTGAGCGCATGGGGCAACAGCTTCTTCAGTGAAACTGACAGGCTGGGAAGGCTTTGATCAGTGAAACTGAAGTGCTTCAGCCATGGCCAGGTGAGAGCCTCCTCCTCCCAGCCTTCCCCCCCTCCTCCCAGCCCCCCCCCCCACTGCTCCTCCTCCTCCTCCTCCCAGCCCCCCCGCTCCTCCTCCTCCTCCCAGCCCCCCCGCTCCTCCTCCCAGCCACCCCTCCTCCTCCTCCCAGCCCCTCCTCCTCCTCCTCCCAGCCTCCCCCCCTCCTCCCAGCCCCCCCCCACTGCTCCTCCTCCTCCTCCCAGCCCCTCCTCCTCCCAGCCCCCCCCGCTCCTCCTCCCAGCCACCCCTCCTCCTCCTCCTCCTCCCAGCCCCTCCTCATCCTCCTCCTCCTCCTCCCAGCCCCTCCTCCTCCTCCTGCCAGCCCCCTCCTCCCCGCACCTCCCCCCCCTCCTGCCAGACTGCTTTCACTGCTTCACAGGTGTTTTCCAACTTCTTGGAAGTCACTCCTCCCCTCTTCAGCTGCATTTTCTTATTAGTTTTGACCATAGTGTTGGGAGCAACTTCTCCAGCTACACCTTGGACCTCTGATGAGGATCAAGAGCAGCCGCACCCCAGCAGCATCAACTGCCTTCTTCTGAGCCACTTGTCCCTCCACAAGGAAGAGGAGATGCACACAGAGATCCAACTGCAAGGAGGTCGATATCTGCAGCCTCCTTCCCAGTGAACCAGGTGGGCACACATTGCCAGTGGCCATCAAGGTGCCCGTCACTGGAGGGGCCACCCTTCTGCATCCCTCCAACCTGCAAATGGTAGCATTTGTGAAGGGAGACTGTGAGGCATGGGAGTGAGAGGGCACAAAGATGAGTGTGAGTGTTGGCTGTTCAGATGGGGATGTGAGGAGGTGCCTGGATAGAGAGGAGTGAGTGGACCTGCACGGAGTGAGTGGACCTGCACGGTGTATTGGTCTAGGAGTGCTGTGCAGGAGAATGCTGAGGAGGTCAGAGTGTGGGTCATGACACCTGACAGTGTTACACCGCTCGCCTTTCCTGCCCTCCTGAGGTCCTGGATCCTTTTGCAGCACTGTCTTCAGATTGGAGGGACCACACTCCTGCTCACATTCTCGGCCACTTCAATCCATGCTTGCTTGGTTGGAGAGGCTGCGCCTCTTACCATCCCTACAAAAGATCAGCCCCTCAGATCCTGCACAGAACTTCTAGGTAAGTGTCCGAGACCTGGGGGGCATCCCTCCCAGGTCTCCTCCCCATCCCTGGGTGGGGGGACATCCCTCCCTGGTCTCCTCCCAACGCAGGGTGGGGGGCATCCCTCCCAGGTCTCCTCCCCATCCCTGGGTGGGGGGACATCCCTCCCTGGTCTCCTCCCAACGCAGGGTGGGGGGCATCCCTCCCAGGTCTCCTCCCCATCCCTGGGTGGGGGACATCCCTCCCTGGTCTCCTCCCCACCCCTGGGGGGGGGGGACATTACTCCCTGGTCTCCTCCCCACCCCTGTGGTTACTGAAACCTCAGGAATCCATACTGACCATGTTGGAGTTCCTTTGATCAGAAATCCTTCCTTTGACGATTCATCGCATTATCCTGCCTTCCCTTTCTCAATGGTTGGGCTGTAAACGCTGTGGCTGAGTTAAGCAGCCTGGACAAAGTTTGCTTCTTTGACAGAAAAGTTCCTGACCCACTACAAGCCTCCCACTATGTGTGGGTCTGTGGAAATAAAATTCCACTATATATATCTCCCTATTTGTTCACTATATTTTTCAGCACTTCATCTGTGATCTGAGTGTCTAAAAATGCATCAATGAAAATAAATAGTGCTACAGGAATTAGCTGATTGATCTGTGAGAAGGAGCCCTCTGTCTCAACATTGAACTGTAGTAAATGCAGACATTACAACACAAAAACAGGCCCAACCAATCTATACCAGTGTTTCCCCTCTGAGTATATAGTGCCACAAAAAGCAGGACAAGTCCAACCCGGCCAGTTACCGCCCCATCAGCCTCCTCTCAATCATTGGCAAAATGATGGAAGGGGTCATTGACGGTGCCATCAAGCAGCACATGCTTAGCAATAACCTGCTCAGTGATGCTCAGTTTGGGTTCCGCCAGGGCCACTCAGCTCCTGACCTCATTACAGCCTTGGTTCAAACATGGACAAAAGAGCTGAACTCAAGAGGTGAGGTGAGAGTGACTGCCTCTGACATCAAGGCAGCATTTGACCGACTATGGCATCAAGGAGCCCTAGCAAAACTGGAGTCAATGGGAATCAGGGGGAAAACTCTCCACTGGTTGGAGTCATACCTAACGCAAAGAAAGATGGTTCTGGTTGTTGGAGGTCAATCACCTCAGTCCCAGGACATCACTGCAGGAGTTCCTCAGGGTAGTGTCCTCGGCCCAAGCATCTTCAGCTGCTTCATCAATGACCTTCCTACAATCATAAGGTCAGAAGTGGGGATGTTCGCTGATGATTGCACAATGTTCAGCACCATTCGTGACTCCTCAGATACTGAAGCAGTCTGTGTAGAAATGCAGCAAGACCTGGACAAATATCCAGGCTTGGGCTGATAAGTGGCAAGTAACATTCGCATCACACAAGTGCCAGGCAATGACCATCTCCAATAAGAGAGAATCTAAACATCTCCCCTTGACATTCAATGGCATTACCATCACTGAATCCCCCACTATCAACATCCTAGGGGTTACCATTGACCAGAAACTGAACTGGAGTAGCCATATAAATACCGTGGCTACAAGAGCAGGTCAGAGGCTAGGAATCCTGCGCCGAGTAACTCACCTCCTGACTCCCCAAAGCCTGTCCACCATCTACAAGGCACAAGTCAGGAGTGTGATGGAATACTCTCCACTTGCCTGGATGGGTGCAGCTCCAACAACACTCAAGAAGCTCGACACCATCCAGGACAAAGCAGCCCACTTGATTGGCACCCCATCTACAAACACTCACTCTCTCCACCACTGACGCACAGTGGCAGCAGTGTGTACCATCTACAAGATGCACTGCAGCAACGCACCAAGGCTCCTTCGACCAAACCCGCGACCTCCACCAGCTAGAAGGACAAGGGCAGCAAATACATGGGAACACCACCACCTGCAAATTCCCCTCCAAGCCACACACCATCCTGACTTGGAACTATATCGCCGTTCCTTCACTGTCGCTGGGTCAAAATCCTGGAACTCCCTTCCTAACAGCACTGTGGGTGTACCTACCTCACATGGACTGTTCAAGAAGGCAGCTCATCACCACCTTCTCAAGGGCAATTAGGGATGGGCAATAAATGCTGGCTTGGCCAGTGACACCCACATCCCATGAATGAATAAAAAACACATTTAGCTGCTGTTTCCATATTGCTTCATCTGCCTCTCCAAACTAACCCTGAATCCTGACACAGTTTCTGCCTCAGCCACTAACACTGGGAGTGAATGCACAACCTCACAAATCTCTGTCGATAGTTTCTGCTGCCCTCTGTTCTGAATGTCATACATTTAATCTTCTACCTAAGGTCCCTCATTCCAGATAGTCAACTACTGGATACAGTTGGCTTCATCTACCCTGTCTCATCCTTTCATCATTTTAAACACTTCTATCAAATCTCCTGAAAAAGACGCACATTTTCAAGTCTTTCTTAAAAGCAAAATACTGCGGATGCTGGAAATCTGAAACAAAAACAAGAAATGCTGGAATCACTCAGCAGGTCTGGCAGCATCTGTGGAAAGAGAAGCAGAGTTAACGTTTCGGGTCAGTGACCCTTCTTCGGAACTGACAAATATTAGAAAAGTCACAGATTATAAACAAGTGAGATGGGGGTGGGGCAAAAGATAACAAAGGAGAAGGTGCAGATTGGACCAGGCCACATAGCTGACCAAAAGGTCACGGAGCAAAGGCAAACAATATGTTAATGGTGTGTTGAAAGACAAAGCATTAGTACAGATTAGGTGTGAATACACTGAATATTGAACATCAGCAAGTGCAAACCTGAAGAAAAACAACCTGAAAAAAACAGTGGGTGAGCAAACTGAACAAACTAAGATGAAATGAAATAAATGCAAAAAAAGATTGTAAAAAATGTTAAAAGGAATGTAAAAAAAAAAGGAAGAAAAAATAACTAAAAATGACTAAAAATGAAAGTAAAGTGGGGGGCTGTCATGCTCTGAAATTATTGAACTCAATGTTCAGTCCGGCAGGCTGTAGTGTGCCTAATCGGTAGATGAGATGCTGTTCCTCGAGCTTGCGTTGATGTTCACTGGAACATTGCAGCAATCCCAGGACACAGATGTGAGCATGAGAGCAGGGGGGAGTGTTGAAATGGCAAGCAACCGGAAGCTCAGGGTCCTGCTTGCGGACTGAGCGGAGATGTTCCGCAAAGCGGTCACCCAGTCTGCGCTTGGTCTCCCCAGTGTGGAGGAGACCACACTGTGAGCAGCGAATACAGTATACTACATTGAAAGAAGTACAAGTAAATTGCTGCTTCACTTGAAAGGAGTGTTTGGGGCCTGGGATAGTGAGGAGAGAGGAGGTAAATGGGCAGGTATTACACCTCCTGCGATTGCAAGGGAAGGTGCCCTGGGACGGGGACGAGGTGGTGGGGGTAATGGAGGAGTGGACCAGGGTGTCGCGGAGGGAACGATCCCTTCGGAATGCTGACAGGGGAAGGGAGGGGAAGATGCGACTGGTAGTGGCATCACGCTGGAGGTGGTGAAAATGGCGGAGGATGATCCTTTGGATATGGAGGCTGGTGGGATGAAAAGTGAGGACAAGGGGAACCCTGTCACGGTTCTGGGAGGGAGGGGAAGGGGTGAGGGTAGAGGTGCGGGGAATGGGTCGGACACGGTTGAGGGCCCTGTCAACCACAGTGGGGGGAAATCCTCGGTTGAGGAAAAAGGAGGTCATATCAGAAGCACTGTCATGGAAGGTAGCATCATCAGAGCAGATGCGTCGGAGACGGAGAAACTGGGAGAATGGAATGGAGTCCTTACAGGAGGTAGGGTGTGAAGAAGTGTAGTCGAGGTAGCTGTGGGAGTCAGTGGGCTTATAATGGATATTGGTAGACAACCTATCCTTTCTTGTTACTTCTTAAATCTAAGATAATTACTAAAATCCAATCGGGAGTTCAGGAGAAACTTCTTTCCCCAGAGAGTGGTGAGAATGTGGAACTTGCTACCACAGGGAGTGCTTGAGGTGAATAGTATCGATATATTTACGGGGAAGCTGGATAAACACATGAGGGAGAAAGGAATAGAAGGAAAGGTTCTCTTTTTGCTTTTTGTTTCACTAACAATGAAACTGTTTCCTTAGCCCCCTACTGATCCCAACATCAGAGTGACCAGCTACAGCCTCACCTTCCAACCAGCACTGAATAAAACCAGCTTCACTCAAAAACCACAAAACAAATCGAGCTATCGAACAGCTATCTCTCTGGCTCCATACAATATCTCAATAGTTGCCTTGAACAGAGTGGGAGCCTCAAAGACTGAAACCATCTACATCCCTCCTGCGCCTCCAAAAGGTACAAACCAGTCTGGTGACACCAAGGGTTGGGATGTCATGTGTAAGTTGCAGGTGGGCTCTGATTGTGGATGCAGCTTGTTAACAGTACAGTGGATTTCAGGGCCTGAGAAAACTTGGTCTTGCAATGACCCATGTCACAGGCACAAGATCTGTGCTCCCAAATGCAACCGGTCTCTGTTAGCTGGAAATGCAAGCTCTGAGGAGGACACAGAGGCTGCAAAGACATATAGACAGATTAAGTGACTGGGCAACAAGATGGCAGATGGAATATAATGTGGGGAAGTGTGTCGCTCTCAACATCCAGAAACTGAACTGGAGTAGCCACATAAATACTGTGACTACAAGAGCAGGTCAGAGGCTGGGAATTCTGTGGCAAGTGACTCACCTCCGGACTCCCCAAAGCCTGTCCACCATCTACAAGGCACAAGTCAGGAGTGTGATGGAATACTCTCCACTTGCCTGGATGGGTGCAGCTCCAACAACACTCAAGAAGCTCGACACCATCCAGGACAAAGCAGCCCGCTTGATTGGCACCCATCTACAAACATTCACTCCCTCCACCACCGATGCACAGTGGCAGCAGTGTGTACCATCTACAAGGTGCACTGCAGCAACGCACCAAGGCTCCTTAGACAGCACCTTCCAAACCCATTACCTTGACCAGCTAGAAGGACAAGGGCAGCAGATGCATTGAAACACCACACCTGCAAGTTCCCCTCTAAGTAGGAATAGAAAAGTAGAATTTTTTTTTTTAAAGGTGTGAAACTTCTAAAAGTTGATGTTCAGGAGACTTGGGTGTACTCGTACAAGGAACGCAGAAAGTTCGTCGTAGAGTTATACAGCACAGAAACAGGCCCTTCGGCCCATCGTGTCTGTGCTTGCCATCAAATACCTATCTATTCTAATCCCATCTTCCAGCACTTGGTCTGTAGCCTTGTATGCTATGGCATTTCAAGTGCTCATCTAAACACTTCTTAAATGTTGTGAGAGTTCCTGCCTCTACCACCTCTTCAGGCAGTGTGTTCCAGATTCCAACCACCCTCTGGGTGAAAAAATGTTTCCTCAAATCCTCTCTAAACCTCCTGCCCCTTACCTTAAATCTATGCCCCCTGGTTATTGCCCCCTCCGCTAAGGGAAAAAGTTTCTTCCTATTTAATCTATCTATGCCCCTCATAATTTTGTATACCTC